>NC_065513.1:30839559-30846259 GCF_006386435.1 Epinephelus moara | reverse complement strand
CCATAACTTTAATTTTGGAGACAAAAAAATGTAGGCTTAGCGCCCTGTGGTTCATTGCCCAATAGGAAATGTAGAATACTCAAAAGTACTTTAAAAGTGCTTGAGTTACTTTTCTCAGGGAGTAACGTTGGAAGTACTTTTAAAGTAAATGAGTTACTTTACTCAGGGAGTAACGCAGTAAAGTAACTGGTTATTTTTTAGAAAGTAACGCAGTAACGTACTTTGATTACTTTTAAAGTAACCCTTACCCAACACTGCCTACAGGCAATTTAGAGTCACCAATTAACCTGCATGTCTTTGGATTGTGGGAGGAAGAAAACCCACGCCGACACGGGGAGAACATGCAAACTCCTCACAGTAGAGCTCCCCCACCCTGGGTTTGAACCCCCCACCCTATTGCTGTGAAGCGACAATGCGAACCGCTGCACCGTTGTGTCACCCAAAAATAAACTCACTGTTCACCAAAAACATCAATCAGTGTGTGTAACAGGCAGAGAGTATGCTCACTGTAGGAACATCTCACTAACCAAATAACGCATCCTTTAAATAACAGGATAATACTGCACCATTCTGACTTTAGCCTGTTTTTTACTGGTCACATTCTGCTGCCTCAAAATAGGACTGCGCCAATGCTGCACCTGACCACACCTCATTTGGAAGCCGACACACTCATGGGCATCAGATGGGTGCAACTACATTTGCTGCTTACACTATGTGGGCATTGGCTGTGAAAATTACAACTGCATTGGTCTGAATGAATTTAGTTCCGAGTTTCTTTGATTTCGATGAACAATAAAAAAATATACAAATTATTATTTATTATTACAGGTTCAGGTAAGACTTTGGCAAATTGTTGCATTTTTTCTTGTCTGCATGTCCCTTTGTATCATTCTGTTTTCGCTCTCTAAATTCATTTAGAGAGAGTGCAGGCAGAATTCAGTTCTTTTTTCCCTCAGCAGCAGTGAGTTTGAGTTGTGGGGTGGATAACTGATCAGTCCATCCGATATGAGGTCAAAGATCTGGGTGCTTCCTCCGCTACTAGATATAACTCCACAATATATCATTATCTCAGTATGGCTGATTCGACTTATTTTTAACATGAGGTCGGCATGCATGTATGAATCCACCACACAGAGGCTTTCAGCTGCCCAAAGCCCACTGCCCACCAGCCTCACTTCCTATACCACCAAAACAAGTCATGCAGGAATAATGAATCATGCGGACAAAGTAGCTTCCTGTACTTCACAGCACCGCATTATTTTTAACTCCACTAACGATACTTGCACTGGACTGCAGTATCTATGGCCTCGCTCCAGTCTGCCTGTTAGCATGATATCTAGAAACAAAACAGCACATGCTTAAGTGGTATTTATTTAACAGCTCTTGGCTCAAGGAGGAGCTGATATAACACTTCCATCGCATCTAGGCTCTCCGCCATTAGACGATTACCAAATATTACTCATACATATGATAGTGTTCCCAACCCTATCGCCAAACAAGAACTCACAAAACCCAGGCTTAAGCTCAGTGCCAGTGTTTTAAAAATTCTCACCATCAGCAGTATCTGCACTTGGCAGCCTCAGTGTGGTGAAGGTCAGGGAAATATTGTGGTTATGGGAAATAAACTGTGGTTAGGGTATAGTTAAGTTTGAGCGACAAAAACACAAAAGGTTAGGGTAATGTTTGGTCTTGCTCAGGGACACTTCAGCAGGGCAGCTCTTAGCTGTTCATTAGGAGGCTGGATGTTTGTTAGTTAAGCTTTTCTTTTTCAGGACATCTAACTGAGATCAAGATGTCTCAAATTAGGGGAGGGAAAACCATTTATAGTGATCACAGTTACAGTGATCAACCACTTAAATGGATCAAAGGGCTTGGGACAGAATCACTCCTATACAAATCCTGTTATAGTAGTCAAGTAGTCCGCTTACAGTGTTCATTTTGGGTCTTCATATAATACCATTTTTGTCTTTACTCCCATCATTATCCTTTGCCTCACTGTAACCCATCTGCCTCTGGCTGCCAACCTGAGGCTGGTGCTGCCTGCAGATTCAAATCATGACGGAAAAACAAAGTAATTTTCTCTCACTGAAAAACGTAGTCTCCTCGAGGCTCATGACAAACTGCCAAAAACAGGCCCAAGAGATGCAGCAGCTAAACTCGGTGTTCCTCAGGCTACCTTGTGTAGTCTACTCAAAGAATGAGAAACAGTCGTGGCTGCTAGTGATGGAGACAGAAAACAAATGTGCACGGGGAAAGCACCTGTGGTGAAAGCCACCCTCGTGAGGAGGACTGATTATGTCTGGTTACATAATGCTCCCTTGAGTGGGCCCTACAGATGTACTGTACTTCGAAACAGTCAGTAAAATACAGTAAAAACTGAATAATGAAGCTACAAAATTATAATCATCCACTTATGGTGATCAATTTGACCAGGACAGATGTGATCACTATAAGTGGTTCACTGTATACAAAGTTGCCAGTTTATTAGAAACACCTACTGTTGACGTAAAACGAATGCAGCGTAATACGGAAGATTTTCTGTCTTTTAGAACAAACTTTAAATTGAAAAAAGATGCCACCAAAAGCAGACTGTAACCTGGAGAGGGCCTAGTGTGCGATAAATCTGTCTTACATTTGACGAACTGTCTCATCATTGTGCAGCCTACCTCACTTATTGAAGGTGCAGCATTTGATTTATCATCTCTACATGTCACACATATTGACACTACTGGAAATCGGGGGTAATATCATAAAACTCCCAACTAGGGCTACCAAGAAGGTCATTAGTCAGCAAGGTTTTATTGGTCACTAAGTCGCAGAAAAACAAACAAACATAAAACTCTATTAGGAGCTGCGCCTTGTCAAAATAAATCAACGCCTATATGACTGGACCATGTTGGAAATTTAACTTGAAAGGACAGACGCAGGAAGTGGCCATGCTCCGCAGTCAGACAGGAGTCAGGTTAATTTCCAGGGCTGGTACCTGTTGTTATTCCACAGGCTAGTTAATAACATGTTGGGCAGGAAATCCAAAGTGTGGGATCATTTTGAGAAGGTGAAGGACGAACCCAAGGTGATATGTAAACTCATCTTCATTGGTCGACTACAGACATGACGTATCATCTGAAACATGGAAGTAGCTACATGCCCATTAGCCACTTAGCACAATCATTACTGCTTTGCCGACAGCGTCATTAACAGGCGGCTCGCTCAGTGTGTGACGTGCACTTGTAGATAAAATATAGGCCTATATTAATGAAGGTTCATTAGTTCAGTTTTGTATTTCTCTGTAATGTAGCACAGTGTTAACAATGTTACTGATACTATTCTTTCTCACACCTTCAACTCAAACCGTTGTGTTGCCCCGCCCAAAATATATCATTTGATAATTAAATTAATATCGTAAACATGTGGGCAACTTGTCAACTAATGGCCCTAAATGACGACTATTGGTCGACTAGGAACATTCTTGGTCAGGGGCAGCCCTACTCCTGACAGAGGGAATTGTTGACGCTAGGTTAAATGGATACTTTGCCAATTTTTAACCAACTTTGTATCGTAACAACTCTCCTGCATCTTTCCAGCAGCCATGTCTCCCTGCTCATTGTACTTCTCTTAATTTTTTTATGCCTGTTGCCACTACAGATGCAAAAAGTATAAAAGCGGTTCAAGAGAGAGGCCTGCCACTCTCTCTCTCATTCTTTCTCTCTTACAATCAGACCAATTATAGATGAAACTTTAAAACTAGGCAGTGCTGATCAAATATGAACCAAGATTCTTTTACTGTACTGTCTACTTCTCACCTAAAATGTCTGCAGAAACCTATTTTAGCTCACTGTTTGGCTGTCATATAGAATTTGTGAATAGGAAGTGGCTGCCATATTGTTTCCTGTATTGTAAAAATGGTGACTGAAAAATCTGAGATCTAAAGGTAAAACTAAGCAGCACTGACCAAATATGTACCAAGATTCCGTCACTGCATTGCCTATTTACAGCCTCAAATGATTTCAGAAACATCCATGCCACAACAACAAGACACGGATTGTTTAGTGTCAGTCAGCTGCCGTATTTTTTTTTCGGATGAGCAACTCGCATTATGTCACCCACCAGAGGAAGTGTTTATTGAGTTACAGGTTGAGCTTGTTGAGTTATTTCCCTTGTTTTCTCTGATTATATAGTACAAATTTCAAAAGTATTAGCTTCTCTCTGCTGCACAGACTGCACAGCTTTATGAAAAGACCATCTATCCAGCAGTGGACTATTTCTTTAAGAGCTGCACTGCCACTGATGAGCTGCTCTTACATCACTTGCTTCTTTTTTTAAGTTCAGTGGTTAAAAATCTGCTGCTGCATGTACAGTGCCCTGACACTACTCAGAGCTTAGCATGCCTTAAAACGCTCAGAATATTAAGTACTTAAACTTTAAAAATGTCATGTTTCAAACTGATTTTCCATACTGACATGCCAACAGCCCCAGCCACGGCCAAGGCCTCCCACGAAAAATAAGGAGCCTGTGGAACACAGGGTCTCAGGATGATATTTAGGCTTTTGAGGAAAGTTCTGTCGGCTACACAAAATACATGCATGTGTAGTCACTCACCGCCGACAGCTTCCAAAATAAAGGTATGTGTGACAATCTTGGCCTGGTGGGTGAGGTGAAGCGTGGAAGCAAGAGATGGACAAGGCGCAATAAAAGGGTCTTTCCTAGAAGGAGGGAGACATGGACAAAAAAGGATGAGAGGACAGTAATAGAGACAGAGGCTTCACTGAAAGGGAAATTGGATTTTTGATAAGCAACACATGTTTGCCGTACAGGGCTTATCGGTGTTTTTTGTTTTTCTTCTTTGACAGACAGAAAACCAACCTAGACGGCGCTGCAGCTATGATGAGGTGAGCCGCGAGCAGAGAGAGGGAATAGCGGAAAACATCCTCTAAACTTCCCCCGAAACCGACGTCTCTGTTCCTGAACAAGAACTCCTCCGTGAGCCAGGCCACATCCCGGCAGAGAGCAGACGCACTCACACCCTGCGGAGGAGAAGGAGGGAGAAGTTTGCTTCCAAAATGAGATGTGAGCATTAACCATCTGGTGACGTTAGTTTGAGACTGGTGGGTATGACTCAGAAAATCACTGTCACACTCTAATAAACTTGCACGAAAACCAATTCTGTTTATGAGTCTCTCGGAGTATTGATGGATCCTTAGAGGGGCAGGGGCGGATTTTAACTCAGATAGCACCGAGGAGGAAAATTGCTCATTAAACACACCAGCGCTGGGATGATGCATGTACCTTGCGGTGTCTGTAGAGCAAAAGACTGGACACCAGACTGGTGGACATCACAGCCGTGCAGGAGGTTGCAGCTAGAAAGAGAGAACACACACACACACACACACACACACACACACATTCAGAGATAAAGCCAAACAATTTGCATACCATTAAAACAAAAGCTTATACAGATTTGTTTACAATTCAGCAGGGGCACATAATCCTGGACCTACAGAAGATGAGGTGGAGGATGATGGCGATGCTGAGGTCTCTATCTGGATGACTCGGCTCTTTGAGTTCAGAGGCATAATGAGAAGAAGGCAGGAGCCACGACATCCTCTTCTGCCCAAACACACTATCCGTTCTTGAGTAAATGAAAGTGAGAGGATGACAGAAGGATGTCAGAAAAGTTATTGTAGGTCGTCTCAACTTAATTATACTTCTTAAAGTTTAATCCTCAAGATTTTAATGACATCAAACCCCATTTCTGATATTAAGGTACATGCAGTGTCACTGTTTACTGTGTCCTCTCTTTACACTGTATCAGAGCTGTGTAAGTCACCGCTGTTGTAAACGAAACATTCTGCTGATGCTGCTTCACATTAAAAGCATTACACTGGTAAAACACAGGGTGATTTTTATTGTGAAGAAGCATCAGGAAACAAAATGTATTTGCGACTGCCGTTAGCAAAAACTGAGAGAGATGCGTCCAAAAAGCACAACATGGTCATTTTCAGCATTTTGTTTGACAACATATAAACACTGCTAGGAGTAATGGGAGTGATGGAACAAGAGGGGATTAGCCACAGTGAGCTGTTAGATAAAGAGCTGCAGATGGCAGGTTGGACACCAACTGCTCAGCATGAAACCACAGTTTGTTTGGCTGCACTGTGAACAGATACACTGGTTGCTCTCCTGTTGTATTTCTGACAAAGTATGTGCTCAGTGTTTGCTGTATTAAAGGGCCAGTGTGTAAAATGGGTTGAAAACAGTGACATAAGTGGTCAAATTCTAGATTGCAGGGCTCACTCGCTCACCCCTCCCGTCGGGTAAATGACGGTGGCCCCGTAGGGACAAAAAGCCTTGCGCACGAGTTTTTCAGGAGTAGGTCTATCNGACACCAACTCTCAGCATGAAACCACAGTTTGTTTGGCTGCACTGTGAACAGATACACTGGTTGCTCTCCTGTTGTATTTCTGACAAAGTATGTGCTCAGTGTTTGCTGTATTAAAGGGCCAGTGTGTAAAATGGGTTGAAAACAGTGACATCAGTGGTCAAATTCTAGATTGCAGGGCTCACTCGCTCACCCCTCCCGTCGGGTAAATGACGGTGGCCCCGTAGGGACAAAAAGCCTTGCGCACGAGTTTTTCAGGAGTAGGTCTATCTAGCAACGAGGTGAATATTTATTTAGAAATCTAAACCATGTTACGATATT
>NC_065513.1:30834507-30834903 GCF_006386435.1 Epinephelus moara | reverse complement strand
GCACAGTGTTAACAATGTTACTGATACTATTCTTTCTCACACCTTCAACTCAAACCATTGTGTTGCCTCGCTCAAAAAATATCATTTAATAATTAAACTAAGATCGTAAACATGTGGGCAACTAGTCGACTAATGGCCCTAAATGACGACTATTGGTCGTCTAGGAACATTCTTGGTCAGGGGCAGCCCTAGTGACGAGACGATACAATATAGTTTAAGTTAAGTTAAGTTAAGTTAAGTTTATTCACTTTATTAATCCCCTGAGGGGAAATTCAATGTTTTCACTCTTGCTTGTCAATTACAAACAGGTCTGAAAGACACACACATGCACAAACAGGACCTATACATGCACAAAGTGGAGAGATCTCAGAGTGAGGGGGCTGCCCTTTGGTCAGG
>NC_065513.1:30799946-30834486 GCF_006386435.1 Epinephelus moara | reverse complement strand
TGGAGAGATCTCAGAGTGAGGGGGCTGCCCTTTGGTCAGGCGCCCCGAGCGGTTGGGGGGTTCGGTGCCTTGCTCAAGGGCACCTCGGCAGTGCCCAGGAGGTGAACTGGCACCTCTCCAGCCACCAGTCCACTCTCCATATTTGGTCCAGACGGGGACTCGAACAGGCGACCCTCTGGTTCCCATCCCAAGTCCCTATGGACTGAGCTACTGCCGCCGAGGGCAGTAAGTAAGTAACTCATTCGACCAACACATCGAACACATCGTTGGTACAATATATACACGCCTAAGTGTGTGTGTGTATGTGTGTTCTTCATAACTTTTGACTAGCATACACTGGGGCCCGTCGTAGCTACCTTACGCCACTGGACCCATCAGAATGTGTTGCAGTAAATTAGATTCATTGTCGGGGGAGTTGCATAACAAATCAAGTTGTAATCAAGTGTTATTTGCTTCTGTTGAAAAAATAGAAAGGCTACATTTAATTATATTACATGGGCGTTTTTGGTAATGATCAATTCAGTCTTATTACAACATTTGTGAATAAGGAGAAGGAAAATGAGCCGTAATGCCAGTAAACTCTTAATGGCCATTATGAGAGTTCAGTGGATGAGTTAACACCATAACTCAGAGAAATAAAAGGAACACATAACTGTGGGTAAAATAACACTGTAGACTGAGACACTTTAGGTGCATACAAGCGTATAAAACAGCAGCTACATCACTCAAAAGTGGAGGTGTGTGCGATACATTTTATGAGCTGCTTATCTGAGGCTCCGCTGGAGTGATATGAGTGTGTTATTTATGCGTTGTAGCTCTGTGTGTGTGTGTGTGTGTGAGGGAGATATACAGTCGTGTATCAGAGAGAGTGTGTCATATCTGGCTCTGTCAGTACATGAGTTGCACAGACAGTGACATTGTTCATCTCAAACAAAGAATAAAATGTAACATAACTGTTGGTATGTGAGGACTTTAAATTTTTGTTAAAGCAACCCTCAAATTCGCTGCATGTTTTATACACACGAACAAAAAAGAGGCTTCAAAAGCAGAGATTTCAGCTGCCACACAGAATGAGTAGGGATGGCAGAGACACAGTGTTAAATACAGGAGCATGTTAATGAAGTAGACGCGCACAAAGAACTGAAACTGCTCACATGCTGACAACAATCCAATCTAACTATCACTCTCTACCTCTTCTCATCTATCACTTCCCATCTATTTCACTCATGCTGGGTTTTTTTTCCAGCATCCCGCTCTCTCAGAAGAATTAAACACAGGAAGGGAGAAGCCACTTTGCTCGTCAGAAGCCAAGCAGAGACTGAGCGAGGATGTTATTTTCTTTCTGTTATCTTTTCCACTGGCAGACTGTGTAATGTTGATGGTAATTGGACCGAGTCTAAGAGGATGAAAACTCTCATCAGAGCTCGCATCATGTCTCTGCCAGATTTGAGGTTTAGAGGAAAATTTATCTTCAAAGTTTAAGAGAAAGTAACTTTTTGATTTCACAGATGTTAGATTAGACACAATCCAAATCCGAACCCCCTTTATGATTTGTTCACGAACAGTATAAGCACTCACCCGTGCATAAAGGTGTGCACACAGGTGGTTTGATTACCTGTTGTTGAGGATAACAGGCAGCAACAGGTCCTGTAGAGGGAGCCATTCATCTACTCTGCACCTCCCTGACTCGCACATCTCCTGCACACACAAACACACGTGCACTCTCACAGAGCTGCAAAGCAGAACCTGTAAATCATTAAATAATGATGCCCTGTGAAACAGGTGAAGAAAACAAGACAAAGTTTTCATTAAAACATTTAATTCCAACTATCATTACTGAAGCCCATCCCTCTGTTATTACCTTTGGTTCCACTTAGTTGCCAGTTTATTAGGTACGCCTATGCAACAGTCCTGCAATAAATGCTATATACATGGAGGTTTTAATGCTCTCATGTTCGAGGGATGTGTTGATTCAACTTTAGGGTCATTTTGGAGGCTGCCTCTGCCAACGGGATAAATACCTAAAATACATAATTTACATTAATTACGAAAGTCAAAGTTCATTGCGATTCTTTGGGAATATGGGTTTTAACTGAACATGCTGCTGCTGGACAAATGATAAACCCTGACCCTGTACCATCTGCTGCTCCCAGTCAGTATCAACTCCAGTTTTTTAAAGTCACCTCAGTCACCTTACAATCTCCTATCTGTCCTTGAATGAAAAATGTTGGAATCACATTACCTGATATTGTATAGCCTTCTATCATTCAAGTAAAGACTATTAAAGGTAAAGTATTACCATCAGTGAGGGAAACACCATGTTTTGGTTGACGTGCTCACAGCTCACGCTCATTTCAAGGTGACATTCACATTACAAGCAAATGTGTAACAAATCAGATTTTTTTTCTCTCCTGGACAAAGATCTAATTTTTTCAGAGTAGTATGGACACAGAAATCAGATTTTTTTCTATTTAGATCTGGGCCACTTTCACATGTGGTCCTAAATCCAATACATATCTGATCACTGGCCATGCAACTGCTGTGAGAACAGTGATAGAGACATTCACATGAGCTTTTCCCATACATTCATGGTATTCACGTCATATCTGCAGGTGCAGATCACTCACCATACACTGTTGGAGCAGACCATTGAAACTACAGAAGAGACAGAACAAAAGTGGACAGCTTTCATTTCTGGAGGAGCTGTTCCTCCTTGAAGCCCTCCACACTGCAGCTCCACCACTCATGACTCCTCCCCTGCACCCACACCTGTCTCTCCACAGATAGAGCAGCTGCTCATAGAGCTATAGCTCTTACATGATATGTGTTTTGTGTTCCCCCAACTTCTCATCCTCAACATATGAGGAACTGTCATCCGACCTCTGCAGCAAATCATTCGGGAAATGAACACTTGCACCATTTGTGACTCATTTTGTGTCTGCAAACTGCAACTGTTTTGCAAATATGACATTATTTTTGTTCCAACACTCTAGTGTGTGACAATACTGGTTGCATGAGAGGCATTTCTGGGCAGAGACCCATTCACACTCATGTTAGATATGAGTCACGTCAAACATGAATGTAAACAGTCTGGACAAACAGATCAGTTGTGGGGAAAACTAGATTTACTGCCTCTCAGTTGTATGCCTCCACAAACAAGTCAAGTTGCACTTACAGTTTACTACCATGTGTGTAAATATGTGGATGCTTCACACACGTCTTCCCCCTGACAGCACAGAAGATCTTTACAATCAGCTCATTTTTAAGGTGGAGACCCAAGACTGATGTCACCAATTCAGTATCTGACTAAATGTCTTTGATTCTGCTCCTAAATATGACACTGAATAATGGCCAGAGAAGTGTTTTTACAGAACAATATGATGTCACAGTGAAGTTGACCTGTGGCCTTTTGGATATATAATGTCATCACTTCATTATTTTATCCTATTGGACAATTGTGTGAAATTCTGTCATAATTAGTATATTAATTCTTGAGTTATAGCCAAAAAAAGGTTTTGTGAGGTCACAGTGACCTTGACCTCTGACCACCAACTCTAATCAGTTAATCCCTGATTCCAAGTGGATGTTTGTGCCATATTTGAAGAAATTTCCTCAAGGCGTTCTTGAGATATGGCGTTCACAAGCAATCCGAAAACATCACGGCTATCAGCGGCGTGGAAGCATAAGAATCAAAACTGAGCATTTGACCCCTGTAATGTGAACGTAGCCTCAGTCTGTAACCTGTGATGACGTGTCAAATGTAGACATTGCTTTGTTTTAAAGGGTTACAGGCCAAAAAGTTTCAGAACCACCTCCATAAGTAATTAACAGGTCTTTACATGCTCTTTCTATTGGGCACCTTGAGAGAGAAGGGCTGAGCGAAGTCGATTCTCACGCTTCCTTCTGGTCTCCTCCAGAGTAGAGACAACAGCCACTGCAGCACAGAGCTTAAACCAACCTGTAAGGATATGTAACACACACACACACACACACACACACACACAAAATCTTAAGAGTGACACATTCAGAGAGTTAGCGATAGTATCATAATGAGGCCTTGCCTTTAGGAGGGACACTACAGCAGCAATACAACTAATGAGCAGGATCTAGAACTGAATGTTCAGTACTGTACGTGCACTGTGGCTGAACGACAGAACAAAATGAAGAGGTGAGGACCCTATTACGGCAAATTAACTGAAAGCAACACCCACTCTCCAGTATCGTCTCAAAGTGCAGATAACAGAGGACAAGACTAATGGAGACTAATAACAATCAAAGATACTTTGAAAAAATGAAATGCAGACCTCAACTAATCGACCAGCGCTGGTTAGTGAGGAATTAGAGAGGAAAGTTGTGAATAAGACTGTGTTGTGGATAACTAGTAAATTGTACCAGGAGTTTGACAATGTGGCGCCCGTCAGACAAAATCTGAGACAACTGGATCCACCATGACGATATTTTAAGCCTTAGTTACGTCAAAAAATACTGACAGTTCAACATAAAATAATTTATTATAAACAGATTTTGTAACTCATTTTATCGTTTTTTTTGTCTTACATCTATTTGGGAGACAAGTTTTAGAACCAGTCAACTCAGTGATTAGTCAATCAACAGAAGATAGTCTAACAGTAATTATATTAATAATTATCTTTTAATGCAAACATGGTAAATGGACCTGCACTTGTACAGCGTCTTTGTAGTCTTCCGACCGTTCAAAGCACTTTTTACACTACGAGTCACATCCAGCCTTTCACACACACACATTCACACTGGTGGCCGAGGCTACCATACAAGGTGCCACCTGCTACTCAGTTTTTAACACACTCACACACCGATGGAACCACTATCGGGAGCAATTTGGGGTTCAGTATCTTGCTCAAGAATACTTCGACATGCAGACTGGAGGAGTCAGGGATCGGACCGCTGATCTTCCGATTAGTGGACAACCAGCTCTATCTCTGAGCCACAGTCACTGTTTTTCTCTGTTTTGTATCATCTTAAATGGAATATCTTTGGGTTTTCAATCGACAAAACAAGATATTTAAAGACATTTTCTAGTACTTTGAGAACCTGAAATGGACATTTTTCACTATTCTGACACGTTAATCGACAATGAAAATAATCTTCAGTTGCAGCCCTAGTTCCCATAATTATTTGGGATATGCAAAGAACAGAAAGTATGAAGCTGCATAGATTCAGTGAGCTATTCTGTACGCTACAACTTAAACACCCTCCCTTTTTATTTTAGCCTGCACTTGTTGACATTTAAGCAAACTGGCATTGTTAAAAGTATGCTTAATAATCTGTTACCAGTTCCTGTTTGCAATATGTACACATAGCTATCACTAAATTACTTTGATCCTGAATAAAAATTAATAAACGTGGTGATTTTCAGGTTTTCTGAAGCTATAAGGAGTGTCTTTTTTTCTGTTAAAGCAGATTCATGGCGGTTAATTAGAGATGGACATCAGAGACACTGATGCCCTGAGGAAGTGTAAGTGACACAGAATCTAAAAATACGTGCATCATGTCTGAGAATGTTGAGAACTGATTGAGTTATGACTCTGAAAAGCAGTATGAATTTTGACGCTGACACAGCCAGGCTGTGTGTCACGGCCTCTGCTGCAGCTCCAACTGTTGAATGTGTTGATAATTGGGCCACACGACAATAACAAACTTCCTGTTGTTCTGAGAACACTGGTGCGCATCTGTCCCTATCACCTCACTGTTAACCCACTGTGTTAAACCCAACCTGTTCACTTGCTCCTGAGGATGTCACAGATGGCTCTTATTAAGTGGTGACTGTGGGTGTGTGTGTGTGTGTGTGTGTGTGTGTTTAAACAGCACCTGTGCGTTGGTCATGGGCACACAGTCGTACGAGATGCCCACAGGGACCAGACTGACATCAGGGACAGATCCCTCTTTGATGAGTTGTCTGATGTGAGCCAGCCACTGGCCACCTTGGCCAGACTTCGCTGACACACCGACACTTATCGCCTGACCCTCATGTAGCAGCTCACGTACCAGCTGAGGAGGGAGGGAAAGAGAAAGATGGCAGAGACAAAGGTCTGAAAAGTCTTGGCAGTGGGGGAGCAATTAACATAAAATGCCTGTCATGCATTTTTAAAATATACATAAGCACAATAGCGAAACAGACCTTGGAGGGAATACAAAGAGGCAGGAAAACAGAGCGATGAGGGCAGCAGAGGGAGGAGAAGTCAAAATGCAGGAAGCACGCAGGATAAAGAGCAGAAATAAAAAGACAATGTGGGGCACACTTCATGACATTCAGAGATATTTCCCTTGCCCCTAGTACTGTTCTCACCTTACAGACAAGGAAAATTCAATTACCACTGAACAGCAGCTAAGCAGGCCTACACTCAATAAACAATAAAGGTCTATTAACATTGAAATACAACCAATAAACAAGCCTGCTTTCACACAAACAGCCAATATGCTTACTCACATGAACTGTCAATGAATATAAAAACAAACTACGTGCTGTGTCACTCAAACAACCTGTTATGTCCCACTGAAGCTGTAGTCTTGTAGATTAATTTCAGGCTGAGCTGTTTTATTGAGCTGTATAGCACAATATAGATCTTTATAAAGTCAATAATTCCTCCAAATTAAATACACCTTTAGGCAAAATGATACAAAGCACAAAAGAGCTCCCATGCTAGATTCAAATACAGGAAGATATTAATGATAAGCAGGTGTTAATCACTGATAAAAATCAAGTAGATAGGGAAACAGGATCAGGGAGCACAAAGAAAGGTACTGGAGGAAACTGTGACAGATGCATGAGACTAGAGAGAGGAGGGAGCCATGAATACAGACCACATTAAGTCTCCAAAATAAGGCCAAAAAACACAAATTACCATCCCATAAAAATAGACACAACCTGCTCAGACCTGCCAAGCTCACACAATCAAACTAACCACCATTCTTCTCGATTCTCCGCCCTCTCCTCATTGCTTTGTCACTCCAGCCAACTCCAAAGCTGCAATCTCTGTAGCAAAACTCAAGCCCCTTGGTAATTTTGAGAATGAATAGAGAGTGGGATGCGGCCGGGGGAATGACGGAGCGGGGGGGAAGACAGGTTGTATTCTGATTGAGGAGCTGACTGTGATAACACTCCACTGAGGAGTGCAATGAAAAGGTGTGCGTGCGTGTGTGAGTGAGTATGAATTGAACCGAATGCACAAACGCTAAACAGCCAAATTACAAGGACAGGTATCTTTTGCTTACCCTGCAATTTTATATAATTACCTGCTGTCTAAAAGGTTTTTTCAGCAAAATGCATTAGCAACCTGTTTTCTGATTCGTGGCCCAGTGCTTGGTTGCCATCTCCTAGTAAACAGACTGTTTGTGGGTTCACATACGCAGCTAATGAGGAACTGCTCAAACTGTCAGGCTGGAAAGGTTTGTACCAAGAGGGTGTTTTTAATGGATGTGACTCTCAGAAAAAGGTGTATGGATTAGCTTTCTGCTGTTGAAGGGGGCATTTGCATACGTGAAAACAGTTGTTAAAAGTCTTCCCTGGCTCAAAGTGTGGGAGTTGTACTTAACTTAAGTGATGTCATTAAAGTACGTTTTAATTTGGAGCTGAAAGTCTGTTTCTGGGTGGTTGTTGGTGGAAAGAGGTGGGCAACACTAACCACAAGCTCCAACTCAGGGTAAAGGAATACTTCAGTTACTCACCCTGTGTTATCTTGAATTCATGAAGAAAACTTTGTTATTCTCGCATGCCTCCAGGGTGAACGAAGAATCCAAAAAAGGGGAATATTCGAGTAAAAGAGGGCCGCATTTTAAAACAGCAAAACAATATCAAAATAGTTGTTTACAAACTCTCACACAATTTGTGCAGTACAATGCAAGTCTTATTTATGCAGTCCTTCAGTACTTTCCAAACACATGCATTTTCGCCCACACAATCTTATGCAAGGAAAGAAGCGGATCTGGGCAAGCGTGTGCATTTGAATACTGCTTGACGGAATACATGAGCAGAGTACAAAGGCATGTGGTCGCCAAGGCACGAAAAGTGTATGCAGAAGTGTTTAAAATAGTATGATTTTAGAGAGAATGCATGTGTTCGTAAGTACTGAGCATAACGACTGGATAAATGAGACTTGGACTATACTGTAGGAGTTGTGTGAGAGTTTGTAAACAGTCAAAGAAAACTTTATTTCCATTTGCAGTATTATATTTGGTGGTATGGCTCTGTTCTGGGGCCCCTCTGCTTCTCCTCTGGCCTATACAGAAAGCCTCTCCAATGCACCCATGTGAAAAGCCTAAGGGCGGAGAGAGCACCCCTCTCTGCCCTTCCACTTGCAAATGAGAAAAGCCTGAGGCAGACAGAGCAAACCTCCCTGCCCTTCCATGCGCCTACATGAAAAGCCTAAGGCTGGGAGAGCAGCAGCAAAGACCCCCCCAGGAACAGAACAGAGCAGCATCATTGACAAACAGAAATTACATTGATAAGCCAGACACAGCATGAAAAGGAGGAGCTGGGGTGGAGGTGGGTTGCAAAGTGTCTTGCAGAGGAAGCAGCAGTAGGCAGGCCAGAGCAGTTTAAAAAGGGCACTCTGAATGAGATTCGCCAATTGGTTGCATTGAAAGGAATCATATGATCTATCAGCTGACTCCCTTCCATCACTCAGCTGCTCCATCAGTTGATTGGCTGTTAGAGATCAGCTGATGTAGCTGGGACGTGAGCTGAGCTTGACATCGTGTCCTGCCTGAAGTAACGCTCTGCTCAATTTTTGGTCATTAAACACAGCACCCATTTAGCTAAAATCATCAAGAAGTTATTTACCATAGAGGCATGTGGTAAAGACAAAAAAAATCTTCATAAATTCAATGTAACATGGGGTGAGTAACTGATATACAAATAAACAAAATTGTTTTTCTGGGTTAAGTATTCCTTTAATGGCTCAATTAGCTTTGTGTAGCTTCTCAAAGTGCATCTTCAATTGACAGTGATACCTTAAAATAAATCTTAGACTTTTAGCCAGTTGACTGGCGCTGCTCTAGGGACGAGTGTCAGTCCACCACTGTGATTCAGACTGAAACATCTCAGCAACTATTGGATCGATTGCCATGATATTTGCTTTATATATTCATGGTCCCTAGAGGATGAATCCTACTGCACAGACTTTGGTGATCCTCTAACCTTTTCATCTAGCACCACCATGAAGTTGACATCTGTAGTTTTGAATGAAACACTTCAACAGCTATTGAATAGATTACCATAATTATTGGTACAGCCATTTTATGATCCCTTCAGGATAGAATGAAATAACTTTGAACCTCATGAAAGTCATTTAGCTTTTAATTTGTCAAAAAACTTTAGTTGATAGTCCAGCAGCTGTTAAACTTAAGACATTTCAAGGCACATTTTAAGAGATTTAGCATGCTAAGAGGCTTCACTTACATGGTAAACATGGTATATGTTTCCACCTGCTAAACATCAGCATTTTAGCATTCTGCTCATAGCAATGCTGTGCCTATGTACAGTCTCTCTCTTTCATGGCTGTAGACTCTTAGACTGGTTAAGATAATAATGCCTTATTGTCAGGACCCCAGTGAGGAGAAAACTTTTGTGTTTCAGTGTTCATTCACCCTCATCTTAGAACCATCAAAACACATGTCAGACTTACGGAGGCCATTACAGGAGCGTACAGACTGTCCATCTCAGCTTCTTGCTCAGTCAGTGCAAAAGGTGGCAGGAGGACCACACCTACTTTCTGCAGGATTGATCTACAGGAAAAATAGAGGACACTGTATCTTAGGCATAACCAGTTTAAGTTAAGCAAGCAAGCAACACCTTACATAGACATCCGTCCCAAAGTGCTTTGCAGTCAAGAAATAAAATCAAATACATAAAATGAAGATGAGACACCAGACAGGATGTACAAGGGGAACAGACACATAACACAAGTTAAAACATAACATACCATATGCTCTCTGAACAGATGGGTTTTTAACTGCTTTTTAAGAGTCCACAGAATCCAAAGCTTATTTTGAAACTATTCCAAAGCTTAGGGGCTGCCGACTGGAAAGCACAATTTCCACAAGTCTTAAATTGTGTTCAAGGTTTACTTGGAAAACCCTGAGCAGAGGACATAAGACCTTGGCTCTGGAAGTGGGGTGCAGAGGGTCCATGATATACTGTGCAGCCTGACTATGCAGGCCTCTATAGACTAAATTACTGTGATGTTGTGCTGACGGCAACAATCACTCCAGCTCGCACTTAATTTAAATCATGGAGACATGTAACATCTTGTTTATTTCTGTTGTCATTTTCAGCTACAACTAAAACGTTTAAAGACTATATGTCTTTAAACGTTTTAGTTACAGGCAGCTGTTTAGTTTAACACGGTGGTCCGACCTGTCTGATGTTTCTGTTGTGCTCATTTTAGGTAGTTTGTTGCTTTGCTATCATTGTTGATAGACCAAAATCTCCAGCACAAACTAAGCAATGTGTTGCTGTGGAGGGGGCTGCAGCAAAACATATTTAGCCACCTAAAAAAAACTAATATCAGTTAAAGTGTACGCTATATTTGAATATTTGCTCCACTTTAACCTACACACTAACCTATCGAAGCCGCGGTAATTCAGCAACTCCTGCGTTCTGCAAAGCTAAATTACAGTTTTTGTCAGTAGAGCCTGGTGGCTTTGATATAGCGGCTTCATTTCCCCATCAGAAAAAGGCTGTGACGGCAAGGTAAAGTCATGAAAAGATTCTAAAAATAACGTACACTTAAACTCTCATAAATCTGACGGCCTGCATTATGATGTGTTTATGCTTCTGTAATTTTGTGTCAGTAATACTGATCGTGATTCTGTATATCTTTGAGGATACCTCTGAGTGTTGGCTTTCATTAGAGCCCAAAATCCAAGCTAACTGGCTAACTAGCGTCTTGAATCCGTCCTGTCAATCTTCCAGTTCCCTTTTTGAGTGACACATAAAGACTACTTCTGCCTGCTGATATGGAGACTTATTTCCTGTCATACAGGCACAGAACATACATGCTAGTTGGCCGTAGGCTACAGTCGTTCCCTTCTTTGATGTCGGTTTAGTGTGTCTGGACGTTAAGGTGCTAATACGTGCTTTTATCTCATCAAACGTAATGAGATGAAAGCATGTATTAGCATCCCCATTTAATTTCATTACACACCAGACCTAAGGTTGCCTATGTTCCTCGGGTAAAAGAAAAGTGAGCGTCAAAACTCATAGCTTGGTAAAAAAGATTAGGCAGACTGGTCCGAGAAGATGAGAACGAGGCATCAAGGTTCTGCCTGACTGCTGAGTGAAGGTTGTCAGGGGCAATAATAATTTAAGAAGCTTGCAGAGATGATGCATCTTCACACTGTGTTTAAAATTAAATTGACTGACCTGAATATGATGCTGTGAATAAAAGAGATGAATTCAGCATCTCATGTCTGGCACAAAGGGTGTCTGCATGCATTATTTGCGGGGGAAGGTACTGTATGTCTATTTCTATGCTTCTATGTGGGTTTGTGCGTGATACCTTATGATGGAGCTGTTAATGCGGAGGGGACAAAGAGCATATGGGACTCTCAGGTTGTGACAGAAGAGCATCAGGGAGATGAGAGCACAGTCCACGACGCTCTGACGCAGATGCACATAAACCAGCAGAGATCCCTGAATTACAGAACAAAAGCAGCTTTAGACAAACAAGATTCCTCACATTGTCATTCATTAAGGCAAACAATGGTGGGCTGTGCAGAGGTGGCGCACGGATTAGGAGAGTGTTTCTGTGGCCATATTCAATCAATATTATAATCAAGCCTCACAAGCTTTAGATAGCATCAGGAGAATGGAAAGTCAAGAAAATACGTCTATAATTTAAAACCAGAAGACGTAATGAAAATGCAGAAAAAGATGAAGGTTATACGTGGAGGGCATGTTTAAGTGACTGTATGTACTGTAGAGGGTGACAACATACTGTGAGTGCTTTTATTTCAAGGTCAACAACAGCTATTAGTCTGTATTATTTTGTGCCTTTTCTTTCCTTTTTAAGTAGCACTGGTTTGGTTGTTTTCATTACAGACGTGGAAATGAAGAGCTAATATCACAAACTCAATTATATATCGGGTTAAGTCAAAGCAAAGAGATAAAACGTGATTGTACTTTTGTGGATACGATCGTGCCGCTACAGTAAAATAAAATAAGGTAATAAGGTGTGACAATAAAAGTGCTGGAACATCAAAACATGTAAGCAGTCAGAGAAATGCTCACAATTAAAACATATTTGTTATTCTCTTTAAATTTTTGTTCATCGTCTTTTATTTATCTGGCAAACATGTCCCAGAAATCTCAAAAGACTCTCAGTTACTGGTTTATTAGTTGATAATGAATCAGTGCACAGTGAATAAAACAGTTAGATGAAGACATGTAAAGCCTGTTTGCATGGGACTAGTATTACCAGGGGACCTTGTGATTTAGAAATTACCTTCCCCACGTCTGTGTTGAGTGTGGCGTGTTCACATGGCAAAGTCTGTATTTTATTCAAATTTACTGACATTATCCCCCAGATATGATGCGCAGAGTTATTTGTAACTTCAATCTACACAGCACAGAAACACTACACAACACAACTAGCGGTGATTTACAGTGTTAACCTCTTTATGTTCTTTCTAATGTGGGTTAAACATACAGAACTGATTCTGCCACGCGCTGTCACATCATCCATCTCATCATGTTTCCAGATTTTGCTCTTGTAATAATAATGATAATAACATTAATACATTGTACTTATATAGCGCTTTTCAAGGCACTCAAAGACGCTTTACAAATTCAGGGATAAAACAAAAAAAAAAAAAAAAACACAAGTGAGAGAACAAACAAAGGATGAGGAGAAGAAACTGTGGGTGATTGAAAGCAGTGTTGAACAGGAGAGTCTTGAGTCTTGGGAGTGCGATGATGGAGGAGCTCAGACAGGTAGGGTGGGGCCTGGTTATTGAGGGCTTTGAGTTTATGGAGAACAGGGGTGATGTGGTCATGGGTACGAGAGTGGGTGAGTAGCTGAGCAGCAGAGTTCAGGATATACTGGAGCTTATTGGGAGTTTTTGAAGATGAGCCATAGAGTAGACTGTTGCAGCAGTCCAGACAGGAGGTGATGAAGGCGTGGGTGAGGGTTTCTGCAGCTGAGAAGGTGAGGGATGGACAGAGGCGGGCGATGTTCTTGAGGTGAAAGAAGGCTGTTTTGGTGATGTGTTTAATATGCTGGTCGAAGGAGAGGGATTGATAGAAAATGACGCCATTTTGACGTGATGGATTTGCTTTCTGCAAACGGGTCTCTATGTTGTGTAGCAAGATGAGCCTCCTGCACCCAAAATGCTGTCAAAACTTTCATTCATAATTGCCAAGGCAGTCTCTGTAACTCTCGATGAGGAAGGAGGCAGTTAAGAGGTGTGGAGAAAACAAAAAGCGTCAATACAATCCCAAATCCCAGAGATGCTGATTTGCACTGGACTACTATTATCACATGATCTCTGTGTTTTATGAAATTAAGTAGGTATTCTGTGCTCAAATCTTTAGGTGCATGCAGGTTAATTGGTGACTCTAAATTGCCCATAGGTGTGAATGTGAGTGTGAATGGTTGTCTGTCTCTGCGTGCCAGCTAGTCTGGCGACGTGTCCAGGGTGCACCCCACTGGGATTGGCTCCTGTGATAGGTTCCTGCCCCCCGCAACCCCTGACAGGATAAGAAGTTATGGAGAATGAATGAATCAAGACCTAAGCCCATTTTTTAGTCCCCCTATTTACAGGTTGAAAAGATTTGGACATTTGGACAAACCAAAAATATTCCAGAAGAGAGGACACTATTCACATGCAGGGTTTTCCCTGGGGTTTTAAAGGGTGTGGGTGCAAATGACACCATATGCTCATATCCCTCCTTCCTGGCAGACCTGTGTGTTTGTTTTTACTTTACTTTTTCATTATTTTAATGATGTTTTTGTTGTTTATTATTCTCGCCAGACACCGCTGCTAGTTATTTGTTTTTATAGACTTTTTCATCATTTTATTGTGATTGTTATCATATATTATATATCTCTCTAGTCTGTATGACTGTGAATTCAGGGCATTGTTTAAAAAACAGCTTTACGCTCAGTCAATTTGCACTGAATAAACACTGTTGATGATGATGATGACGATTTGCATATTGGTGAAGCCATCATGCATTCAAGCTGAGTGGTTGTGCTGGTTGCAGCGAGGGAGAGCTCAGCTAAAGCCATATAATAGATGTATAGTGGAATTTTAGCCAAATAATCACAAACTCACAACAGGAACATTGTATATTGGGAATAAAAAGGTAAAAAAAAAAATGAAATGAGCTACAACAGGAGGGATACAACGTATCAAAATTCTCAACAAAACATCTGAATGGCATGAGATCTATGGTGCTTATAGTGCACCACTTTCTCACGCTTTGAAAAGTTCTAATCCAGAGAAAGTTTTAAATAAGAGCTTCAACGTAACCTCAAAAACTCACTGGCATTGAGAGTAGTTTCACTGCTTCGCCTCAATGTCAGACAGTGAATTCCACAGGGGAAAAATAAGCCATAATATCAATCTCTTCAAAGCCAGACTGCATTGAGAAAAACAGTGATTTAACATTGCTTAACACAGCAGCTGCTGGTCTACCACTGCCTCAAAGAGTTATATTGTTTGCGTTATTGTGTGACTTTGGCCTTTAAAAGGGTCAGTTCGAATTTACCAAACTTGCACAAAAACACTAACTAACTAACTCATTGAGGCAGCAGTAGACCAGCAGCTCCTGTGTTCTGCGAGCTAAAATTGCTGTTTTCGTCAATGGAGTCTGGTGGCTTTAACTAAAGCATAGAGGAACTGAAGGCATTAATGGCTTTCCCATCAGGACGGGTCATCTGACGAAAAGATTAAGCAGTGAAAATACTCTCAGTATGACTATTGACTGTTTTAGTTTTTGTTTTAGGTGGCTAAAGTATGTTATGTCGCTTACTTCATATACAGCAGTACATTGTGTAGCTTCTGTGTCAGATTCCTGTCTGCGTCTCCAAACTTGATGGTGCGCAGACTGACATCTACTGTATGTGATACACTGACTGTGGATAAGGACCCAATACAGCCCCACTTCAAAAAATCCAAACTTTCCCTGTGAGTCCCACTCCTGCAGCCTCCTCCTGCCTGCCCCACACCTACTGACTGCCTGCACATGGCGCAAGAGGTGCAGTGAGACACTGCGCTGTTGGCAGAAATCAACAAGCCCACGCCTAGAGCTCTATAGATGTTCTCCAAGCTGTTTTTACGTTCATATGTCTCAGGGCACGACGCAAAAATGCTTAGGCTTTGCACCTAAGCCATATACTGCCACAGAAAACCCTGACATGATGTACAAAACCCTGAATATTCACTGACAACCAGCTGACAGCTACTGAAACCCACAAGCTCCACTCGAATAATTTGTTGGTGGTTTTGCCTTTATTTATGTAATTGACTGCATTTCAATGATACCTAAACTAAAGACAAATTTTACTGGATTCATTCATGCCCATCTTGACCCTCTGCAACAGCAGCCTGACTCAGACTTATTTACTTGTATTTATTTAGTCAACCATGTAATTCGAGTTATGTAGTCTTCAGTAAGAAACAGTCTATAATTAAGAATAGCAAGGCAAGGAAGAAAAATAAAAAGTTCTAGGTATTTGTTCACAGACTTTTAAAAGTAATCATACATTTACTTCACTGGAAATATTCATATATTCTACCTTCAAATGCAGAGAATAGAGGCTGTGTACACACAGGGTTGTAGCTGTTTACCATCTCATTAGATGGCTGAGCACATCCTGAGTGTGGATGTGTGTCGAGCCGCAACATCATAGTATCTGTGTTGTAAATACAAAGTGTACTTTCCATGTTTTTCAGGACGAGTTGACACCCTTCGGGGTAACAGTTTATGGTAGCACATTTAATCATCTGTGAATGAAAAAAAAGTTAAGATACTGCATTTGCATAATGTATGTGTGTGTTTACAGATACTTGTACCTCTTGTGAGGCTCTATGCAAAGCCGGCAGATGGCTGAGGTTAACTTGAATACTGCCAAACATGGAGGAAAACATCTTCAGCATCACCCAGCCCAGGAATCTAGCCAGGAGACGATAGTGGGTGGAGAGAGGTATAGAAAGAAGAGAGGAAAAAATTAATGACCAGAGATAAGGAGGAAGGGAGGACAATGTACACTGGGGAATAATGGACAGATAGAGATAGTGGTGAGGCTAAAAATGGCCACCGATATTGTGATGTTGAGCATAAGGGAGCTCTGGCAAAGATAGTGAGGATGGAGTAAAGTGTGACATCATGTAAATTAGATAGATGGGAGTGAGACAACGTGGGAAGAAGAGGGATAAGGACAAGAAAGAAACTGATGACATAGGGAAGAGGAAAAAACGGAGAGCGATAAAGAGGGGTGTGTGTGAGGGTGACAGCTGCAGATAGAGACGAAGGCTGAGGCTGTAAACGAGAAAGTGGGAGAGAGTAAGAGAGGAGAGGAAAGACAGTACAGGGCAGATTTTGAAGGGAGATTCCTATAACTAAAAGACAGCCTAAAAAAGTTTTAAAAAGAGCCACAAGTTTTCACACCATTCATGTAGAATCTAAGACTCTCTATGGCTACAAGAGCAGGCTCTTAGGACCTGACAGTCATAACACCAAATTTCAATTTAAAATACAACCCACACTTTTTTCGCCTGGACAGATCGAAGTGTGCTGCACGGAACAAGTTTCTGCCTCAACAACTGTCAGTCATCTTGAAGAGCGTGACTGACTGATGCACAGTCACACACCAGTAAACATATAAAACATGGGCAACCTGACAAACATCCTACACATCTATGCACAACTTCTGTGTTTGTCTCTTTCAGGTGGCACCAGGTTTGGAAAGAAGTGCCGAGTGGCTTTTCCTTTTATTGCTGTCAAGAGGGAAGCCAAAAGGAAGTTAGTTGATTTTGAGGCATCCAAGGTTTCAGATCTAAATGTCCTGCTCATTTTCTGCAGACCGTTATTATAGCTCTGTTTCCACTAAGCAGTTCAGTTCGCTTTATTTTTTCAGTTTCCACTGCGAAAAGTGGTGGATGGTACTAAGTGAACCATTCAGTACCGTCTCCATTTTTGGTCCCCCCTCTGTTGGGGTACCTAGCACACAGATCTGGTACTAAAAGGTGGAGCTGTGAACACTGCAGTCTGTTGATTGGTCAATAGAGGACAGTTTCTCTCTTGCTCAGGGCTGAGTTGTGGCTGGTTCTGAGGCTCATGTAACCACTGTTCATACCGTGGAGAGTTTTACACATTAGTGAACTGTAACTATAAAATGGAAGGATGTTTTGCTGCCTCTCACAGCAGCTGTAGTCGGAGAAAAAATAATTTCATTCACTGGGCCGACTATCAGCGACTTTGAAGCTGGAGCGTTAACTTTTAATGTTACTCAATGCATGAGTTGACGACATGAATCAATCAGCACACCTTAAATATTCTTAATAACTTCTTATACGACATACACTTTTAGTAATGAGTGGATCCTCAAACATTTATATGTATTCATTTCGACCTCGTTATGCAAACTGTATATATTCTAATCCTCACTCGGAGAAAAGAAAAGCGTCGTGGAGCGTCATTCCTGTGGGCTACAGCAACACTAAACCCCTGCGCTTGCGCTTGCCTCGAAGGACTAAATGCACAAACCCGCTATTTTTTTAAATATCCCATGGAGAGAGACTCTCCCTAAAGTCTGTTCTATTCTGTGGAGGATTAACGAGGCGCAGACTTCCCTCTGTGTCACCCCTAATGAGGAAATACAGTGAGTGCTGGATGGAGCAGTGAGTGACAACAACCCCACCCACATTTAAAGCTACTGTTTACAGTGGGTATCATGTCTGAAGGGTTACTTTTGGTTTCAAAATTACCATACTGAAAGTGTTTGGTGGAAACAGAGCTTTGGTTACATGAACACTAACATCCACTATCATTCCAAATATAACAATATTCTGAATTTGGTCATGTGCATGCATATTCGGTTTGGATATTCCCAATTAGGCCTTTTTCCAGATTAAAGATTTTACGATGAAGATGTGCCGGTATCATTCGAGTTTTAGGAGCAATGCTTGGACATGTACACAGTGCTTTCATAATATGTGTCTCAGTTGGGGTTTCTACTGCAGGTTGGGACCCAGCCTCTTGCCTGTTTACAGTTAGCTTTGCATTTTCATGGACACACTATACAGAAACCAGCTAGCTAACAGTTTGCAAGGCAGGGGTAGAGATGCATGTCCAAAAGAAAATCTCACATTTCAGGTCAGTCTACTTTTAAACATTATTAAAAACTTGGATATCAACAGGTTTTTGTATACGCGCAAATATCGCAACACCGGCCTTTTCAGGATGGTGGCTGAAAGAGGAAAGAGGGAGGTTGTGTTTGCACGGTGGAAAAAGTCTGCTACAGGCAGAAAACTTTTTAAAAAAATCCTATTTTGATGCATGCAAAGAAGCAGGACAGTACAAGCTGCTCCACCCATTCCACTTTTCTATATTTTGATAAAACACTAATCAGAGAATGCACTGCTGCATGTTAACAGGAATATGAGTGGAAAATTCATTTTCATTAACAATATAAACAGCTATTGTCTTTTTCAGAATCCGGGGGCAAAACCAAAATGTTTTGTGCAAGTAAAGGAAATCATTGTTGGGTGACTGCTAGTTGGAGCAACTTCAATCAGTTACATTGTCAGTAAAAAACAAACAAAAAAAACAAAACAGAAAATATCTTGTTCTTGGTTAAAAAAAGATGAAGAGACAAGGCTGTGAGCATAGAAACAGGAGCATTTCCATAAAATCTAATCACCGAGCCTCAAATTTGGTTGCAGGAAACAGAAAACTGATTACACAATCAAGATAAATCAGCTTAATTTCACATTCTGGGGCCATTTTGGATGAATTTGGTGATTTTGCTCTGCTGTCTAATTGCACTACAAATGTCTTCTGAATTGCTACAGCTCTCTCCTTTGATTTGCTTCTTTTCGAAAACATCAGCAGCTGATGCCCTTGGGTATAGTAGAACTTTAAGGATAAGGCTGGCAGCGTTGTGCCCTTTCGTTATTGTCGACATAAAAAAAGATCGAGGCCAAAAGTCTCAAAACATTCCAACCTCTCCAGCCTGTCTGTTGCTCTCAGCCCCGAGCCCATCTGTTCTTACTGAAAGAGTAAATCTTTAAAAACAACTCAAGAATCTGAACTTCACTCAAGCAGCTGGGCACTGTGGCTTTTAACACACATTACTCATACAGTGAGTATTAATGGAAGCAGGATGGTGTACACTGATCAGCCAAAAAATAAAACACTGACTGAATCTTGTTATACTGCCATGTTGTGCTGGGAAACCTTGGGTCCTGCTATTCATGAGGACGCCAACTGACACACAAGACCAGCAAACACATTTGCAGACTTATTACACCTCCTCATGGCAACGGCACTTCCTGATGGTGGTGGCCCCCCAGCCACAACACAAAAAACTGCCCCGGAATGGCCATGACACGACAAAAAGCACAAGGCATCGACCTAGCCTCCAAATTCCTCAAATCCCAATTTGATGACAATGGGAAATAGAATTAGGGCCTCGCCGTTGTGTGTCTCCATCAACCAGTCAAGTTGCAGTTTACATCCATGTCTGTCCAGAATAATTTTATATAAACAGCAAAGACTTTGATGGAATTTATATGTATAAGTGTATTTTTTGGCTAACTGGAAGTAATCACTACAGTGACATGTAAGATTCCAATGAATTACGTCCAGTGAGAAACATGCTGTCTTCACTTATAACACTTACTCACCAAAATTAGGGCAAATATATGGCTTTGTTTAACGTGGGAAAAAACTTTACAAATAGGTGACAGATTGCTTTCCAGTCACCAGTAGAGCTCTGCAGTAGATGCATATGCCTCCCCTAGTTTTTTATTTCTGTTCTGTCAGGAGACACAATTTTGTCATACTTAGCGTATTAATGAGTTATGGCCAAAAACACATTTTGTGATATCACAGTGATCTTTCACTACCAAAATCTAATCAGTTCATCCTTGAGACCATGTGGATGTTTGTGCCAAATTTGGAGTCATTTCCTCAGGGTGTTCCTGAGATATTGCCTTCACAATAATGAGTTGGACAGAAGGACGCCCCAACAACATATATATATATATTCACAATTACAAAACAAACGTGCAGCAGAAATTGGGCGTACAATCATTTCCACGCAAACCTTGGCATTGATAAATGTGGATGTTAGCAGAGGCTATGGTCAAATCTCACGTCAGGTCTTAACTCATGCACGCAAGTTTGAGTCAGCGTGGGCTTATGGTGCGGCATAATAAGTCTGGCTGAGTTGGAGATTGTTATTAGACCATATTCTGTCTGGCATCTATGTATTTGCAGCCATATATATATTTAAAATGTATAACCTATAAGAATAAATTATATTTTATAAAGGCCTACATCAACGCACTCTATCAGCTCCCAGCTGCCTGGCTCTGTGGGACTGGCTCCAGGCTGACTGGGTCAATTTTAAACTTTAGTATCAATATTATAAAATATATAGTTTCATATTATTAATATATGTAAGCTATAAGTTGGAACATATCATGGATTTATAAATTAAATATTCCAACCTCAGTTGGAGTTTAATTGTCCACTGCAAACACTGTTAACAGCAGCAGTAATTTCTTTTCAGAATGCATTTTTCCAAATTCCTTTGATGACACTTTTCAGGCTGTCAAATAGAACCAGTTTGTTAAATTGAACCTGGGACATCAGCGCTTAAATTTCTAGCTCAGAGAACTCTCTCCTCTTAGCCTTATTTCGCCTCTCCACGTTGTAAACTCTGGGGGCGTGACCTCTAAACCGAGAATATATTGGGGCAGGATTTTTAAATAATGATTGTTTTCAGCTGCCACATTTATTTACACCCAATCATTCCTACCCTGGTACTGGCGAGATAGTAGCATTTCATGAATCACATGCGAACCCTATCGTTGGATGATTTCTGTGCTCAGATCAGCACTGGATTGTATGTTAGATGAATAAATGAGAGCTCCTGCCACGGCTGTCGCCAGCGTAGAGGCATGAAAATACAGAATATCACCAGCCTTATCCTTTAAGTAATAAAACAGAATCTATGGAAAAACTTGATTTCTCATAAATGCAATTGCAATTCTAAGTGTTAGAGTGTTTTTTTTCTGTGTTTATGTTCCATGTTTGTGTTTTTTTGCTGCCCTGCTGCAAAAGGAATTTCTCTTTGGGGACAATAAAGAAACCAAACTGAACATCACAACTGTATCTCTGCTTCAATCACTCTTATTTCTTGTTACCTCTCAGTGAAAGGGTTACATGCAGCTTTAAATCAATACACAACGGTGTTTTATGAATAAATAAACAATAAACAACAATCTTTGAACCTTGCCCTTTGCCTATCAGTGCCCCCACACACACATAAACAAACACAGACGCACCGTATGAGGCCAGGGGAGATGCAGGTGTTAATGAGGGGGAGGAATGGCGAGAGGTGGCTTAGCTGCCCTCGGCTGTCTCCCTCCTCAGGTGCTTTATGCTCTGCTGTGAGCGCCTTCTTCACCCTTAAACACATGGTCACAGGACAGCAGGGTTAACACATCACAAAGCCTCTTTTGTGCTACATGCAGACAAACACCCGCCTTCCAGTAAAACAACAACAACATCCCTGAGTAAAGAGGTTACATAAAGGTTAAACTCAATTACACCGAAGGAGAGAAAACAACAGATACAAACTGGAGACTCAGTGACAGAGATAGGGAAAGTGTGAAGACAGTCCCAACTTATTCTATTTCTCTTCCTTCACTCAGCACAGACCCCATGATGGCCTTCATTTTCTATATCTTTGTTTGTGTCTCTTATCTTCTCTCCTCCTTTCTCTTTCCCTCTCTCCAGAACTGCAGGGTCTGCTTCATTTTCTGTATCTCTGCCTATCATTTATTTACTCTCCTCTGGCATTTTCCCTCCTCCTCCTCCTCCTCCTCCTCTCTTCCCTCAGGTACCTGTTGCTCTGACAGACTCTCTCCAGTCTGTTGCTAACAGGACTCGCGTAAACCTTGCGCCCACTCACAAACAGCACGCAGCACACCCTCCGCACCAGCCAGCCTCGATACCTACGATACGAAACACACAATGCAGAGGCAGAAAATGTGCATGGGTGAGTGCGTTGGGACTGGAACATTTTGTATGTACTTGCCAGAATACTGTAGGTATCATCAATACCTGGTGTGTGTCTCATTGACACTCAGCAGGTTGTGAAAGCCAAGGAAAGAGTTTTGTCCAGGTTTCTTACGCTACACCACAATAAAAAAACACACACAGACAAATGACCTGGGTGTCAACATCAGCACAGATTCAATTCACTGTATAAAAGACATGCGAAGCTGAAGGATGCCATTCGAATGTGGACACCTATAAAAGCCTCTTACAGTCACTGAAAAAGCTCAGTGTATCGTGTAATGTCAGAATACTTCAGTCAGTCAACTGAATTTGTTGGATGGTATCAACAGACAGCCAATCTCTCTCATTTCATCAGTCTAATTTTCAACCTTTCCTCCCCTCTTCTGTATCCCTCTGACTTTCTCCAGTATCTACCCTGCACACTCACCAGACTGTCGGGGGTGCACTGGTGGCAGCACTGGCCAACAGTCGGTCTGAACTTGCCCAGACACGGAGGCACCGTCTTCAGCTTTTTCTTGATCTTCAGTGCCCATGACAACTGAGAGGGAAAGAAACACAAACAAACAAATCATACAAACAAGGTGTCACATACACAGGGACCGCAATCACTGATGTTTCTCTTATTTTGTCCACCCCACTTACATCAGAGGGGCTAAACAACAGAAACATGTCTCCATAAACTACATCCTCAAACCAAAGAGTCCAATCAACCCTCTCTAAACACTTTCATCTGCACATTTTAACCTTCAAGAAGGTAAGATTTGATTCAAGACTGTTGTATTAGACTGCAGTAGTTTTAGTTGGATGTACCTAATAAACTGGCATCTGAGTGAATGTGGTAATTCATGGGGACTGGACTCATTCTCTGTAATTCTGTAAGTAAGTCAGAGATTCCTGATAGGTGACAAATCTGCTAATGACACAGCCTGTGTGTTCACATGCACTTAACCAATTTAAAGACTGTTCCTACAATAACATGATTTAAGTCAGGAACACCTTAGTCAGAGAAAACTTTATTTTCATTTGCAGTATTATGTTTGGCAGTATGGCTCTGTTCTGGGGCCTTTCTGCCTTTCCTCGGGCCTACACAGAAAGCCTCTTCCATGTGTCTACATGAAAAGCCTAAGGCGGAGAGAGCCCATCTCTCTGCCCTCCCACACGCCTGCATGGGAAGACTTAAGGCAGAGAGAGCAAACCTCTCTGTCCTTCCACGTGCAAACAAGGAAAGCCTGAGGCAGAGAATGCAAACCTCCCTGCCCTTCCATGCATCTACATGTAAAGCCTAAGGCAAGAGGAGCAGCAGCAAAGACCCCCGGGAACAGAACAGAGCAGCATCAATGACAAACAGAAATGACATTGATAAGTCAGACACAGCATGAAAAGGAGGAGCTGGGATGGAGGCGGGTTGCAAAGCAGCTTGTAGAGGAAGCAGCAACAGTAGGCAAGCCAGAACAGTTTAAAAAGGGACCCCGCATGAGATTTGCCAATTGGTTGCATAGAAAGGAATCATGTGATCTATCAGCTGACTCCCTTCCATCAATAGGCTCGTTCGAGATGAACTGCGCCTCGCCTTAAAAGTAGACGAGAGCAGGCGGCCGCAGCGGGGGGCAGTGACAAAAAGCTGCGGTGAAGTCGGACAGTTTCCCGACAGTTTCCAGCAGCCTTCAGTCCGTACAGGAAGTCACAGACACACTAACATCCTGTCTGGAATGATGTCAATTCATTAAAAAAGTGATCAGACCCATATATCAGCTTGTTTTCAGTCTCCAGTTGTTTTAATTATGATATATTAATTTATTAAAATGCTTTACAGGTGATCTGTAGTTCATGCTCATGGTTTATCCTCCATTTGATATGAATTCTCCTGTAAATCAGCATCATATCAGTTTGACCTGTCCCCTCAACTACACAGGCTGAATAAACTGTGTTTGACTATAAGGTTCATATTTTCAGAGGAAAAAAAAATATAAGACAAAAGCTTTCATTAAGGCTCAGTCAGATACAGTCAGGGCTTCACATCTGATGTTATTTTAAGAATCCTCACATCCCACTGACCACAGTCTCTGTGTTGCTAAATACTTCAACAATTAAACCGTCCAATATTAATATAGTACAGTAGACTCTGTATAGTTTATGATGAATGTATTCAGTCTCTGACAACTAAACTTCACCATCAGTCACACAACATGTTTTCTGTTCACAGAATAAACCTTCAGATCAGACAAATACAATCTTAATCTCTAAAATTCAACAAAAATGAGTAGTTTATCTAAAATGTCATATTGTTGAGTCAACATCTTGACCAATCAGCTGTTAGATCAGGTGAGAGCCAGGCGGTGCAGTCGGTGGACAGCAACTGCAGCGCCTGGCTCTAAAAACTGCGGCCGCCTCGCTCTCGTGGTTTTATTGCCGTCCACTTTTGTAATACGTCAGAGCAAGTTGGGATGAAGTCGGACACAAAACTAACCGGCATGCATTGTGTACCGATCGCCGGTGAGATCAGCTGATGCAGCTGGGAGTGGAGTTGAGCTTGACAACGTATCCTGCCTGAACTAACGCTATGATCAATTTCTTTATGTGCAAATTCACATCACTCCAGTAACCTCAGTCGGCCATGCCTCCAAACAGCCGACCACACCAAGGCAGGCGGCCATGTCGTTGGACAAGAACACATCTCAGTGCTTGAAACTCAACAATATTTTTCTTCTGAAGGCTTTAACATTACTGTTTTGTGTGAAGCTTCTTTATTAGCAATAAAAATGCTGTCAACATCAAACCACTATGTCAAATTTCAGCATTATGTTATGTTAAAAACATTTGTTAAAAAGTAATCATTAACCATCATTAATCACATCAATTAATCACATTACAATTTTAACAGCGTAAATAGTAATCTGTAACCTATTACATTTTAAAAGTAACCTCTGCAACACTCTGCAAGCTACATTTGACTTCACCACCTCTTCAGAAAAATAACAGCACTGTTAAATTGAAAAGAGAGAGTGAAAAAATAGTGCTTTTAAACGCTTCAGTTCTTCACTCTTGGTTTTATTTTGAGTTTGTTATGATTTCTGTGCTGCTGTGATTGGGTTAACTCTGAATCCATGGGAGCATACAACTTGCACTGTTGTAAATATTAATAGAGGGCCCATATGAGACCTGCTATCAGGCAATCAGTGCACATCAGGAATAAACAGCTCATGCACTGAAGCACAGTCCAGACTGTGTACTGTATACTAATCAGACTTAAGGTCTCCTGAAGCACATCGACTGCTGGTCAGTTGTACAAATATTTGTGTTATGCAACAATACCCATTAATTATCATGCAGTCTATGTGTGTGCATGTATATGTGTGTGCGTGGGGGCAGATACTGTGCCTCAAATTAAGTGTTTGTTAGGATTCAGCCTGATTACTCCATTTAAACGATGTGAGCTAATGAATCTTCTAGAATCAATGACACATTCTCCAGGTTGAATGATGATGAGTGATTCCAGAAAACAGAGCAGCTGACTGAAGCACCTTGCCAAGAAAAGGTCGATTTAAAGACCAAACATTACTGTAACGAAAAGGCTTGGATTGAACTATCAGTAATGACTATACTGGATCAGGAGACAGGTAAAAAGAAAAAAAGCTGCCTCGAGGGCTCATTTACGCTCAATATTTGATACGTACTCCTTCGCTCCTCCGCTTGGAAAAGGCGTGAGGCGAAGGAGTTAAAGTATCTTGGGGTCTTGTTCACGAGTGAGGGTAGGATGGAGTGTGAGATGAATTGGCGGTTTGGCACAACATCTGCACTGATGCGGTGGTGCTGTGGTGAAGAGGGAGCTGAACCAGAAGGCAAAGCTTTTGATTTTCTGGTCTATCTACGTCCCAACCCTCACCTATGGTCATGAGCTCTGGATACTGACCGAAAGAATGAGATCATGGATACAAGCTGCTGAGTGTACTCCGAAGAGTGGCTGGGCTCAGCCTTAGAGATAGGGTGAGGAGTTTGGACATCTGGAAGGAGCTCGGAGTAGAGCCACTGTTCCTTCGCGTCGAAAGGGGTCAGTTGAGGTGGTTTGGCATCGTTGGAGGTGTTCCGGTGCACGTCCCACTGGTGGGTTCAGTGACTTGACCAGAGTTAGATGATGAAGACTGATACCACTCTCATGTCTGTGCGTTAAAGGACAGGATCACAATTCTCTGTCATAAAGGACCATGCCAGTAAATCCTTTGTGCTGGCCTGACCACCCAACCAATAATCTCAGACATGAATGTCTCAGAGACTTTTTTTTTTAAAATTTGACAGCTGTACTGAGTAATCTATTAAAGTTATGTTGCTGACCTCAGAGTGGACAGGTTTAGCTCTGCAAAGTGATGCTTTCATAACAAAATGTTGAAAGAATGGATCTTGAATGTCCAGTATGAACAGGGAGAACAATTACAGCAAGCAAACTCTATTTTTATGTTTGTTTAAACCTCACACACACAATAGTCATAAAATCTCAATTTATGGTCTTAGGAGGAGTAAAGTACTGTTAATAATTCTAGAACAAACAACAGTTTGTTATCCATCTGCCTGGTATTGATGATGATAACACGTCTCCAGGAAGTCATCATGTCAAGAAAAAGTTAAGCACCCAGCTCTCAGTAAAAGCAGAGAATGATGTTTTTACGCTTCTATTTTTATTTTTGTACGAGTTAAACAAAGAAGAAATAACATGTTAATGAGTTTGAGAAGCTGGCAGCCTTTTAACTCTGGACACAGCCAGGTTAGCCTTCAGTTTTCAATCTTTATGCCAAGGTTTAAAAGCAAAGGGCATGTTTCCCAAAATTCTGCAGTACTCCTTTAAAAATTCTCCTCATTCTCTGCTGGATCAGTATGACTCACTGGCGCATCACATCCTGTGATTTGGTAAACATCAAACAGAGTTAAGTACATGTGGTTGTGCATGTTTCCTCATGATTGTGAAGAACAAAGAGTTTGAGACTGGTGCACAGGGAGTTAAGTGGGAGATGACAGTGGGAGAGAGTCATGCAGGCGGTGTTCTTACAGCAGGTCTATTTTGTTGGACTGGTGGAAGGACCATGTCTTTGTTTATCCCGTCATTCTTCTCCTGCACCATGGTGAGCCCCCTGCAGACTCTCACTCAGAGACCTACCACAGAAAAAGATTTTGGGGGGAAATTTTATGTTATACTGTGTCCTGTTAAAACAGTGCATTCTCTGTGCTGAGTAATAAGTATTGTTTGTGAGCACATGTGAATGTGGGTGGACAGACATTTTAGGAGTTTTACAATACAAGACCAATTTTCAGACGGCAGAGCTTTCAGAAGAGGGTTCATCTCTTCAATTTAAGAAAATAAATACACATCAACTTGTGCACACACAATCCCAGTGTGACATAAAATTTATTTTGTCCTCTGGTACTCGGCAGGGGACAGTTGGCCGCACTCACAGATCTATCACCCTGTGCCCACAGCTACAATTTCACCCATCTAACCAGCACTTCTTCCCCTCCACCATCACAAATTCTCTCAAATTCTTAACCTTCCCTTCATTCTTTTCAGTTAAGGAGAAACAGCTTCTTGCTGCTGGGTTTCCTTGTGTTGGTTTGGCCCATTGTTTCCCTCTTATTGGACTTGTGGAAAACTTTACTTTAAAAGTTTTGTGCTCACTTCTGTATGCAGGGAGGAAGAATAAAGCAAGGACAGAACTGCCATTAAGAGATTAGAGATTGAGAGGAACTGGAGGCTGTCTTTGCTCAGCACCACACAGGTGCAGCAGGGCAAACACTCACTAGTGGATTATAAATCATTAAAAGCAAGGTACATAGCCGTCAGCTGAAAAACAGCTCTTATGTAACTGATGCTGGTCCCTTGCCAACACGGAAACGCTGTAATGAGAGTTGGCAACATAGGTCACAACGTAATGCAATCTAGCTTAAATAGGTTACCTAATTGATAGCACTGGCTGTGTCTGAGCTCAAATGAGTAATCATCTGAGATTAAGGTGGATTTAATACAGATCAAGAGGCAGTGCGTACTCTCCAAAGAGAGAGCCGCAGCAGTATAAAAGCCACCCTCCCGAGAGAGCCTCCCTTCAGTTTTACGTAAGGCTTTATTTCTACTACAAAAGAATAAAGACGTGGTCTGCTGTCATCCTGTGGACAGACTCTTTTAATAAATCTTTCTGTGGTTACACCCATCAGATTCAGGAGCCTCATTAGGTTCAATGGGAGACTTTTCCTTTGGATCTCTGTTTCCCTCTCTGTTCATCCGACTCTGCCCCATTAACTTTGCTAATTAAAACTTAAGCCTTCCTCCTTTGGGAGATGCTCCATTTCAACTGGCTCAAGTTCCCACATTTATTATCAACTCCAGAGGGAACGAGGCCATTGATAAGAGGGTCTTAGGGCTAGGTGCAGAAGGTGACAGAAGAGACGAGGCAGCAAAACAGGTAATAAAGGGTGTAAAAGTGTAAATTAAATAGACAGAGAACCAGCAAAGGCTCTAACAGGGTTACATAATCCCTCACTCCAGAGGGAATACAAGACCACATGGAAACAGCTAGAGACAGCAGCATGCCAGGGTCAAACCTGTGTAACACTACGTTTAAAGAATTTCATTTTCCTCATTTTCACATCTTACCTGTCAACACACAACATATGAATTCCCACACTGGTGCGTAGAAACCTGACAGGTATTCAAATTTGAAGCACACGTTCCTCCTCACATTCATGCTTGCTTAGTTCATCCTCCCTCCTCAGAAGTTAATTGATCAATTATAGTCTTTAATTAATATGCTGTAGTTTGCTAATGTGATAGCCCAGGACCTAAGTGGGCCCAAGATGAGAAAGGATTAAAAATCAGAAGCCATTACGAGCTGCCAGGTCAGATTAGATTGGAATTAATTTTAGAGCAGCAGTCGAAGTGATGGTGGTTGGCGCCTTCAAGTCTATTCCCAAAACTGCTCAGTGATTAGAGGGGCTTTAAATACACGTAGGGTCTATTTGAAATTAGAGAGACATGGAGAGTTAAGAATCTCAATTAGATCAGGGGTGTCGTTTATAAAACACTACATAGGATCAATACTAAAAGTGTACGTGCAGACAAAAGCTGAAAATGGCACGCACCAAAAAAATATCTAAAAACTAAAGTGGCACTTGGGGACATAAATTCACAGTATTATAAGATATCATTGAAAGCTATTGACGCCCTGTTCTGCAAATCTTTATGCTATTTGATGCATGCACATCTACAGCTTAAGTGCACTGTACAGCTGACCACAAGTGTTAGCAGCAAACAGTCGAGCCCTCTCCTCTGCACTCTATGGAGGGGAATGTGATGGGGAAAACAGCACTGATAAAATATTGAGCAGAATTTGTGGTTTGAGCTGGCGCTTATATTTTTTTTTAAAATTGAGAGATGCTTATGGAAAAGTTATAACTCAGGAGCACAAGCACAAACTAGAGCTACCACCTTGTGGTTGTATGCCTCAGTGAACCCGTCAAGTTGCAGTTACAGTTTACATCCATGTCTGTGAAAACATGGATGCTTCACACACATATTCCCTCCCGTAGCACAGAAGATCTATCAGCACAGTTTCAATGTGGGCACCAAAGATTAGTGTCACCAGTTCATTATCTAACCAAATGTCTCCCATTATGTTCTTGAGATATGACATTAAGTAATGGCCAGAAAAGTGTTTTTGCAGACTACTATGAAGTCACAGTGAAGTTGACCTTTGACCTTTGGCACATAAAATGTCATCACTTCAACATTTTATCCTAACACACATTTGTCAAGGTGTTTACAGTCATCAGACAGTTAAATTCAATGCTTTTTAAGACCTGTTTAAGACACATTTTAACCAAATTTAGGACAGATTTTTTGACAAATCGTGTTTTACTTAAGCATCACAGATAAGCAAGTAGTATGTGGTCTTGTGCAAAGTTAGGTGTTATGTAGGAATTTGGTTATTAGAGTGAGTTAAGTCAATCTACACTTAAGTGCAAGTATGAAGTAAAATTTAAATATTTGGGGCGTCGGTAGCGTAGTGGACAGTGCCGGCGCCCAATGTACAGAGGCATCGCTTTGCTGTAGCAGGTTCGAATCGCAGCCCTTTGCTGCATGTCAGTCCCCACTCTCTCTCTCTGTCTTACTGTCCTGTCACTAAAGGCAAAAAGCCCACACAAATGATCTTTAAAAAATAGCTGTTAAATTTAAATATTTGAAATGTGGACTTTACACATAGAAAGGCTTCACTCATTTTCACAAAAAGAAATAAAACAATGGATACATGAAATTAAATAAAAATGTCTGCAGTAGTTAAGACCACACAAATTCAAATTTAAGACTATTTTAATGACTTTTAAGGCCTTATTGTTGTAACATTGAGTTTAAGACATTTTAAGACTTTTTAAGGACCTGTAGACCCCCTGTTTGTGTGAAATTTTGTCATAATTACCAATTGAATTCCTGAGTTAGAGCCAAAAACATTATTTGTGAGGTCACAGTGACCTTGACCTTTGACTTTGGAGCATCAAATTCTAATTAGTTCATTTTTGAGTCCAAGTGGACATTTGTACCAAATTTGAGGAAACTCCCTGAAGGCCTTCTTGAGATATTGCCTTCACGAAATGATATGGATGCAAGATCACAGGAATTTTGACCTTTGACCACCAAATTCTTATCAGTTCATTCTTGAGTCCAAGCGGACATTTGCACATAATTTGAGAAAATTGTCTGAGGGTTGTCTTGAGATCACCTTCACAAAATGCTAGGGACGCAAGGTCAGAGTGACCTTGACCTTTGACCACCAAATTCTAATCAGTTAATTCTTAAATACAAGTGGACATTTGCACCAAATTTGAGGAAATCCCATTAAGGCCTTCCAAGATATCGCCTTCAAGAAATGATATGAACGCAAGGTCACAGTGTTCTTAACCTCTGATCATCACAATCAAATCAGTTTATCCTTGATTCCAACTGGACGTTTGTGCCAAATTTTAAGAAATTACTTAAGAAGTTCTTGAGATATTACTTCCATGACAATGGGACAAACAGACGGCAAACACCCTGAAAACATATTGCCTCCATGTCTTTGTTATTATTTTAGTATCTCAGTGTATCTACACACACTTAGCAGTTCGGAGCACAGGAACCAGAATCTCTATATCGATATAGATGTGTTGTACTGCTACAAAACAGCAGCTAACTGACTTTATTCAGGTGAGTCTAAAGGACAGGATCGTGGGTGAGTTTCTATTAGGTACAAAGAACACGAAGACCATTGAGACATCTCAAGGTCTCAACGACTGCAAAGGCCACATGGATAAAGTCACTGTGGCGATGAGTAAACATGACACACGACATAAAGTCAATAGAAGAATCCCACAGCTACTGTATATACAGTGTGTGTGAGCCAGGTGGCCTCCAAACAACCTGGACTGAAAACACTGTGGAACAGCAGCACTGCCATTGTTAACCTGACAAGAAACCAGATAGAAAGTTGATTGCTGACATGTAGTGAGTATAATGTCGGCTTATACATCATATAAAGCAAATTCGATTGAAAACAGCTACATGAATTACAAACCAAGGTCTGCATTTCATTCTATGTGAATCTTCATTTAATAGTCAACAAGGACGTCAGCTACATGTGACCCAGCTACAGCTTCAGAGTTAAATATGTTAAAGACATACAGAGAACGGCTGCCAGTCCACAATTAATTTGGAAAAACCCACCTGCTGGGCTCCTCCAAATTCACAATGGAGCCACTGCAACATTTCCTGCAGTAATACCTTGTTTACAGATCCAGTTTGTTTTGTATGCAATCTTGGCAGAAATTCATGCTGCATACAAATCAACCTTTTCTCTCCCTGCTTGGAAAAACTTCCTTGGAATGTTTATGGAGATGAATCAGCCTAGTCTACAAGACTCTCTCTTTTAATAGTCCTTGCAATGTTGAACACTCCAGAATAGGGGTGGGGGAAATTTCCAATTCTTAGATGCATCGCGATTCGGACGTGGACGAATCTGAATCGATTCACAAACGTCCAAATTTTGATTATTTAAATCTGTTAATTAGAGTAATACAGAAGGTTCTAAATAATGCGGAACTAAGAAGCGCGGTACGTGTCATCTCTGGGACACTTTGGGATGCGCACCTGGAGCAGACACGCCGACACGCGCACAGAGGAAAACAAACATGGCTGACCGCCACCCACCTCGCCGTGAGATCCGAACAGCTCCTTCTAATTTAACAGCTCCTTCTACAACGTTGACGGCGGAAGCGAACTGGACAAGAGCCACGTTATATGCAAGCTGTGTCGTGCTAAAATAAAATACTTTGGCAACACAACAAACATGAGAAGCCATGTAACTCAATTCCACCTGACGGAGGAGTCAGAGAGACGGCAGGCTGTTGTTGCTGCGGCAACTAGTGGCGCTACCGACCAGAAAACAATCAAGGAAGCAATTAGAAAGCTGCCACTCTCATCGGAAAAGGCGAAGCGAATTACGAAGGCCATCGCTGCATTTATTGCCAAAGATTTGCGTCCTTATTCTGTCGTGGAAAATCAGGGATTTCGAGCACTGCTGCATACACTGGAGCCCAGATACACCATCCCATCCCGACGCTATTTCACCGACACTCTACCATCAAACCAAAACAGAAGTCATGGCCTCACTGTTGAAGGCAGGTAGGAACACAGTTACATGTGATGCGTGGACGTGTGTCGCCACCAAATCATTTGTTACTCTAACTGCGCATTTTATCTTGTGATTTAAGATACCTGTTGTTACCTTTGGTTCCGTACAACGAAGTTGTAACTTTCCAGTTTGCAAGCATTTCCATTTATATGTTTAATAAAATATAATGGAAATGAATTCAACTCTTTCTTATTACAAATGCACTGTTTTTAAAAATTGCAAGTGTTGAATGCTTATTCAGTGAGACAAAAAGAAATGTGTGTTGTAAAAAAGTGCATCAATATACATAAATTAAAGATGCAACAATAATCGTTTTATAATCGAATCGTAGCTCCTGAATCGTAATCGTAATCTAATCATGAGGTGCCCAAAGATTCCCACCCCTACTCCAGAAACATCAGCAAGTTGCTGTTCCTCAGCTGCAAGTAGCTAATTAGCTTAATGAGCTGTCAATCAAACACTCTAAGCAACACCAAGGAAAGAGAAGCAATCCATTATTGGACATTTTGGAAAACTCAGCATCTCCATCCAGAGGCAAAGATAACATTTTTTACACACACCTCCCACCCACACCTCTACAGCTCTTTCAATTTTATTAAGATACACTCACCAGCCACTTTATTAGGTACACCTGTGTAAATGCTTGTTACCGCAAATAGCTAATCAGCCAACCATGTGGCAGCAGCTCAATGCATTTAGGCATGTAGGCATGGTCAAGACGACCTGCTGAAATTCAAACCCAGCATCAGAATGGGGAAGAAAGGTGATATAAGTGACTTTGAATCAATCAATCAATCAATCAATCAATCAATGTTGCATTGCTGTTGGTGCCAGAGAGGCTGGTCTGAGTATTTCAGAAACTGCTGATCACTTACAACCATCTCTAGGGTTTACCGAGGATGGTCTGAAAAAGACAAAATATCCAGTGAGCGTCAGTTCTCTGGGTGAAAATGCCTTGTTGGTGCCAGAGGTCAGAGGAGAATGGCCAGACTGGTTCAAGATGATAGAAAGGCAACAGTAACTCAAATAGCCGTTAACTTGTTACAGCCAAGGTCTGTAGAAGACCATCTCTGAATGAACAACACGTCCAACCTTGAAGCAGATGGGCTACAGCAGCAGAAGACCACACCAGGTGCCACTCCTGTCAGCTAACAACAGGAAACTGAGGCTACAGTTCACACAGGCTCACCAAAACTGGACAATAGAAGATTGGGAAAACGTTGCCTGGTCTGATGTGTCTAGATTTCTGCTGCGACATTCAGATGGCAGGGTCAGAATTTGGCGTAAACAACATGAAAGCATGGATCCATCCTGCCTTGTATCGACGGTTCAGGCTGCTGGTGGTGGTGTAATGGTGTGGGGGATATTTTCTTGGCACACTTTGGGCCCCTTAGTACCTTCTGAGCATGGTTTAAACACCACAGCCTACCTGAGTATTGTTGCTGACCGTGTCCATCCCTTTATGACCACAGTGTACCCATCTTCTGATGGCTAATTCCAGCAGGATAACGCACCACGTCACAAAGCTCGGATCGTCTCAAAC
>NC_065513.1:30753731-30799899 GCF_006386435.1 Epinephelus moara | reverse complement strand
TGGGATGTGGTGGAACGGGAGATTCACATCATGGATGTGCAGTCGACAAATCTGCAGCAACTATGTGATGCTATCATGTCAGTATGGACCAAAATCTCTGAGGAATGTTTCCAGCACCTTGTTGAATCTGTGACATCAAGAATTAAGGCAGTTCTGAAGGCAAAAGGGGTCCAACCTGGTACTAACAAGGTGTACCTAATAAAGTGGCCGGTAAGTGTATATTGTACATACTTTTTATAGTTTTTTTCTCATATTTTTATTATCATCTTATTCTTTTTTTTTTTTTTTTTTTTTGCAATGCTTGCTTTTGTTTTTAATTACTTACTTTGTTTTTGTTATTTATAAATGACAAGAATCAGACTCTGATGGGAGAAATTAACAGCATCTAGTGACCACAAGGCATATAACAGCTCTTTAGTAACAAATTAAAAATCTGGAGTTTTTGTATCTTCTGACAGTAGCCTATTATTTGACAGGAATGGGGGTGTATGTAATAAACTAGATTACACCGATCTCCATCTCTTTGAGTGTTTGCAAACAGGATAGGGACTAATAAAGCGGTGCTGTTAAGACGTCTGGATAAAAAAAAAATCCCTATTTCTGAACAGACTGATTGGTAAAAAGTAGACAGGTTGGTATTGCAATAAAATAGATTAAAATCAATGTGAGCCAAATGATCATGGAACTTAGCAGAAAATTGGTAAAAACATCAATAATGTGTGGCCCCACATGGAGAAAACAGAGCTTATTTGTTAACAGAGACTGTCTGACTTTATCATCATCAAGTCCTGTATGTCATCACTGGTCAGCTGTATGAGCTGTTGACCTTTTTGATGACAGCCATAAAAACATCTAAAGCCTGTGATGACAACAGCTGTGACAAATGGTTGCTGTTTGCAGAGAATTTCTCCTCATGCTGAAAAGAAATTTTCAATCCGAGCACTGCTTTAGCAATGAAGGGATAAGTGAGAAAACCCAGTGATACACAGCGTACTTGGTGATAGCGTCATCACAGGTCTTTGACATGCTGATGAGCCTTCTTAAACAACCCAATGGGGAGCAAGGATACTGCTCGACAGGCCGATACATAACGCCACGGGGACATCAACATGAAGGGCTTTCATTTGCAGTCTGCAACAAAACCAGGCTATCTGAAAAGAATGTTAATATGGTAAACACACTACATCTCAGCACCTGGATGCATCAGCTGATCCCGTTTCATTGCGCACACACACACACACACACACACACACACACACACACACACACAAAATCTATCTGTGAATCAGAAGCTGTGCGTCACGGAGCTACAGAGTACCATTGATTTCCCAGAACAAAAGGATTCTTCACCTTTACTCTCTGCTCTCTGGTTTTGCTTCACTGTCCGCGGCATAGCGCTCGGAGAAAACCCTTACGCAACACTCTGACAGCCAGCAAACTAAAAGGTTTCCACACTGTTACAGAACTATGACCAATTGTACTACTATCCACTACTAGATATTCTTGTTTTGTATCTAGAATTTTAACACACGACATGGTTCATAACAGACTTATATCACAATACTATTAATACAAGAATCCTTTTGAAATTAGAGAACCACATAATCCTCTTTTAATGAAAATCAGCTGCTGCACAACACGGAGAATTTATTAAATAGCCACATTTTGACAGATGAAAGCAATTGTTTCACTGTTTCAAAATGAAGCTGTTCAGTAAATTTATTATTTGAGATGACAGCGTGCCACGGCTGATTTTTGTTACCTCTACTTGTCACTTAAGGTCCAGTGTGTAGAATTCAGGGGGATATACTGGCAGAAATGGCATTTAATGAAATAAGTATGTTTTAATTACTGTATAATCGCCTGAAAATAAAAACTGTAGAGTTTTTGTTATCTTAAAATGAGCCGTTTGTATCTACGCAGGGAACAGGTCCTCGTCTACAGAGATAGCCATGTTGCACTGTAATGTTTTTATAGTAGCCTAGAATGCACAAACCAGACTCTGGCTCTAGATAGGGCTATTCGTGTGTTTCCACGTTGGCCACCATCGTTTGCAGCCCCTCTGTGATGACAGCACCAGAAAAACACTGATTTTTAAAACATCAAACTGCTTTATTCAGTGTTTTTAACAGTTAAATCGCCCAGGATTTATACTCGTGCGGCAGACACTATGCCGTAACCTATGCACGTCACCTATACCGTTGTGAGCAATTATACTTTTCTGGTTGTGTATCTGTGTCACTCTGCAGTTACACCTCCAAAACACTAGTCGGCGTCGGAGAATTCTGTCAAGTGCTGTAAAGTTTAGTTGATTCAAAACACACATTAAACACACATTAAACATAAGCTTCACTATAACTCACAGCATTCGCAGACAAACACTTGTCTTTATCTGGACACATTTTCCCCCAAAATACAACATGCTAATATTTTTAGCACAAGCCTATGGCATTTTACATTGTATAAATTAGCCTAGTGGCTTAGCCTGGTTCCAGACCATAGACCTCGCCCACTCAACTGAGTAGGCTTGCATCTCTTGGTCTGGCATACTGCAATGAATTAGCGATTTATCTCATCCAAACGATGGACGGACCAATGAACGCTGGGGGTGGGGGCGGGTCTAGTGATTAGCCAATCAGCGCCACGCTGAAGTCAAGCTGTACGCCGGTGGGTAACTGGTGAGGATAGCAACAATGCCGACCGCTACAGATCCTACAGACCACATTAACGATGCTATCGAGGTATTTCGCCACTACTCGCGTTAGTGGAGGACCAAATTAAGGAAGCTGCTAAACTGGATTAACGGCGATGCAGCAGGGCGTGCACGTCGACGGAGACATTTTAAACGGGCAATGCTCACTTGTTTTCGGCACCCCTGAGGCATGGACACTAATGACGTCAGATTCTGGGTGAGTTGTTGATCTCTACTGATTGGTTAGGGAAAAATCAAATTCCCTCCCCCTTGTAAATTGCCTTCAATGGAGGCGATGTCAGACTGAAGGTTCTGAGAGCTTCAGTCTGATACTCAGGCTACTAGTGGCTAGCAAACTTCTCTCTACTTATATGAAGCTAGGGACAACAGCAACATTTAACAAAGGTAAGGTGACAAAATTCAGCTCTATTACAACTCACAGGTATACCAACTAAACAAGTGTCTTATACTAAACACATTTTCCAAACAAATATAACATGCTAATATCATTAGCACAAGCCTATGGCATTTTACATTGTATACATTAGCTTTCCTCTGCTCATATGAAGCCAGGATAAATCCTGAAGTATAAATCCCTGAAGGATAAGTCACACACAAGACTTAAAATGCCATTTTTGTGGAGGCTTTATTGTCTTTACAATTTTCTTGTTTCTTATCTGTGAAAATAAAGTTAATTAAAGCTTTGTTTCCACTGAGGGAAATGGTTTCAGCTTACAAAAATAGACAGGAGGTCTGCGTCACCCCAGAGTCTACACCGTAGGTACAGCATCAATTTGACGCAAAAGTATAAATCGCCAGGTTAGTTTGTTTTGGAGAGGAAGAGACCTCTGTGGATACCGCGGCTCCCACTAAAAATCTCCTGAACGTCTGGATCTTAAGTTGTCATATTAAAAATGGTGAGCACACATTAGCTAGTGGTCCATCTGCAACATGCGACTTTCTGACACAGCATTAGAAAAACACTGATTTGTAGCGTGAAACTGCTTTATTCAGTGTTTTTACCGTTTCAATCACCTGATCCATTTCTTTTAGAGAGGAGGATACCTCTGTGGATGATTCTGCTCCTGGTAAAAACCTCTTGAACAATGAACACTAAAGAAATTCTAACATCGAGGAGTTTCAACTGGTTGCAATCTGCAAACCCTCTTAAACTTACATACTGAACCCTTAATCTCCAGGCATGCTCCTGTCTGTTTACTGGTGTGCAAAGATAATTTTTCTTGCATGACATGATTTGTGTTTGTGCTCATTCTGGTGCAGTCTGGGGTGAATGTCTTTGTTTCAGCTCAGCTGTCCTCTAGATATTAGGTTCATACATAATTACTTTTGTTAAACAGTACATCATTTAAAGCTACATATCCACAGCTCAGCCACACAGGTGTGTTCACCTGATATGCCTGAATATGCCTGATTAGTCCTCTTCTCAGGACATTGTGGCAGTGTGCAGACTGTGCTTGACTGACGTCTCCCCACCGCTCGATAGGTTTATTGTCCCTAGATGAACTGTACAGTGCGAGGTGCCTCAAAAAGGCTCAAAACATCATAAGGGACCCATCACACCCCGGACATGAACTCTTTGAACTGCTACCCTCGGGCAAGAGATACAGGACGATAAAATGCCGGACAAACAGGTTCAAGAACAGTTTTTACCCGAGAGCAATAGTGTCGCTGAACACAATCAAGGCATAAAAAGAGTGACTGTGCAATAATCACATGACTATGTGTCTGTGAGCTGTGTCTGTGCGTGTGAGCTGTGTGCTTGGTATTTATGTGTTTTTTATTTATTTTTATCTTAGTACCAATGTTCTTATGTTTTTATGTTTTATCTATAAATTTGCACTAACGGGTTTGCTCTGCAATTTCGTTGTACAATGTACAATGACAATAAAGATCTATTCTATTCTATTCTATTCTGTCAGGTCTTGAAAATGTATACCTTTAATAAAGTCCTTTTATATTGGACATCTGCCCTCTACATTTGGCTCATCTGTATTTTAACAAGCTTCATTATCGAAGTACTGAATGTCCTGTTTCAAAACCATGACGCTGAATTGAAAAATGATGTGGATAAAAGTTCAACAGGGAGAATGTGACTCCTGAAATTGCTGTGAAGCGATCAGCTAGAAAGAGGACCCATCACTTTGCTGAAGTTGTTTGAACAACAAAAACACTCAGTCCACTCAAGCATAAGTGGATACAGTGGTGTTACAGAGTGATTCTTCTTTTCCCACATACACAGAGTACAGACGGAGGCTTACAGAGAGCCCACAAACCCACAACAGACACGTTTCATTTTGGCCTGCCACCAAGTAACTCACTGAATGAATACTAATTAGTGACAGCTGATTAATGATTGATTAGTGTCTGTAAATGAGAAGTTGCTGGCTAAATGTTTTGTACGCTGCTCTATGCTAATAAGAGAGGACAGATAACAGATTTGTTACTGTCAAATGTGTTTAGTGAGTCAGTGTATTTTGCCAATTGTCAGGCGGGTGTGTGCGAGACAATGGGGATTGGACTGCAGACAATGCAGGCCATAGCCACAGCTCAGAGGTTTATCGCAGAGGTGAGCATGCAAAGCTTACAGGTTAGCAGGCAGGTACAGGATCCAGGGTTGAGGCTTTGGGTCTCAGGAACAAATAGGCAGGTAAGCATACAGGTACAGGTGGTTTAGAGGCAAAGACAAAAGCAACTGTGCAACATAAAAACTTCAACAATCTGAGACGACTGGGGAGAAAAGGCTGGTAGATGCAGGTGAGAGGGAAGGTGGGGAAGGCCAGGCAGCAGATGAGGGAAGTGGGAACAGGTTTGTCAAAGGGGTGGGGCAGGTGATGGGGAAAGGAGTGAAATTCCGAGGGCATCTGATGGATGAATGGAAAATGGCAATGAAAGGGCCTGGGGATGTGACAGTGTAGATGAGAGTGAGAGAGTGATTTGACAGTGTGGCTGAGGGGAAGGACAGAGGACGGAGGCAGATTTTGTGACACCAATTACCAGGGTGTCAGAACACTGTCAATTATCGGCATGACCAAATAATATTTCACATTTGCACACTTTAATTTTCACTCACACATGAAGCAAAATGTCCCGCAGTGTAGAGCCCGGCTGTTATGAAGGACGGCAGCATGCTGCAACACCAGCAGGTGAACTAATGAAAGGATTTAATTACAGCTGTATTTTAGCCGATACGACACATTAAAACATGCCTGCCTGGATCGGCCCAGACACAGATCCCTAATTTTAAAGTTTTTCTGTCAGCAAAACACTTTCATTTGGAATCAGTCACTACAAGTCATGTCAAACATGTTTATTAGATTGCATTGAGTGCGATGCTGTTGGTACATGTTATAATGTACTTGCTGCTATGATGTAGCTGTTGATTTGTCAGCATGTGTCATCTTGTGTGTCAAACAGAGATGGAGTTAAAACCACGGCACCCATCGTAAACCAGCACTAAACGCCCATTCTTATTAGTATATTGAGTTTAATGACACCTTACAGTGTCAGCTCAGCTCAGCCTGATATCAACCAAGGGTCTTATTAGTCAGAATAACTACTTCAGTTTACCGAGTAAAGCTGTGCAACAGTGGCAACATTTACATGTACACTGATATTATACAATTATTCCAAATGTGACAATATTTTGAATTTGATGCAGGTCATGTAAACAGCATATCCGTTCAAATATTCCGAATTAAACCTTTATACAAATGTAGCATTTGCAAATTAAGACATATATTACAAGCCAGTTTTACAAGCATTCTTTGGACTTGTATACAGCACTTTCAAAATACGCGTCTCTGCTGGGGGTTTTAACGCAGTTTGCAACACACAGTGTCTCCCTTGTTTACAGTCGGCTCTGTGCGTTGTCACAGATGTGTTGTACACAAAGCAACTAACCAATAGTTTGTAAGGCTGGGGAAGAGATGTATGCCCCAAAAGAAAAGCCCACATTTCTGGTTGGAAGGAGAAAAACATCTACTTTTAAACTTTTTGAAAGACTTGGAAATCAACAGGTTTTTGGATATGCACAAATATCACAAGGCCAACCTTTTTTAAAGAAGGTGGCTGAAGGAATGAAAGTGGGAGGCTGTGTTAGCACGGTCCAACCAAGTACCACCTCTGGTAGAAAACTTTGAAAAAATCATATTTTGATAAATGACATGTTGGGGCATATAATCTAAGTATGTATGTCTGCATGTAAACAGGAATATTAGGGGAATATTTATTTTCATTAGCCATGTAACAGCTCAGTGGAAGTATTGTTTTATTTTTATTTTCTTGGAGTAAGGGCAAAAAATGTGAGATTTGTGCATGTAAACATAGTCAGTGCCACCTTACATGGCTCACTGGGACACCTGAATAGAATGCAGCCATATTTTATGAAGTTTAGCTGAAGTACAATCAGGAAGACTTTCTCTACGCTATATCCACTTACAATCTCTCTCTGTATCCCACTCCCACTACTTCCACCACTCAGCTGACTATGAGTGTCCCCTCTCCTGGTTAGCCAATCAACTTTGCCACAATCTCCTTCAGCCATTCATGTTGTTGCTGCCAAACTTTAAATCTGTTCTCCTCTCTGCTCCTGTCAGCTGTCATTTTAGGCAGAATCATTGCACCCTCCTCCACCCATTCACCTCCAGACACCTTATCCAGAGCCCAGGACGAGCTCATCAAAAGCCCACTCCTCTTCACATCCAGATCCTCAGCTCCCTCTTCATCTCATCTCATCACCACCATTATCACTACCAGCGTCTAGACTCCACAGGAGGGTTCCCTAATCTACTACGTCTTTAACACCCTCCTGGAGTAGATGACGTCATGGGGCCTAATCGCCAAAGGCATTTCGCATTTTTCATACTTATGTGCACAACTAAATAAGTCTGTCTTGGTTGAAATATTACTAGTATCACCTGTGTAGTGTCAACATGTCTGCTAAGATTAAGGCCTATTAATAATTTTCACATTCAATTATCGCCATTTATCATCAGACAGGTGTTATTGTTAAAATATCTCAGATGAGGTGATACAACACCTCCCCCCTCGGATCAGCTTGCTCATCTACTCATGCAAGACAAGGCCCAGACAGAATGATGAAATGATAAAATGTTTGTTTGATAGATAAAAAGGGGGAAAAAAAGACGTGAATTGCTGTGACTTTTGATGTTCTCCCAAGAAAACAAAATCAAAGCGTGCACAAAAACTATACAAGATGTGATTGATTAACGGGAGAGGGGGAGAGGGAGACGGGCTTGGAAAAGGAGAGATCAGACTGTTTTTGACTAACAGAATCTGATGATAATTACACTGATCATCGTGTTTTTGACTAACAAGATCTGATGATAATTACGCTGATCACTGAGCCGTTTCTATCCAATACTGTGAGATAAAAAGGTTTACACCTCGCACTGGATTCACACAAAAAAAGGGAGCGTGCTAATTACACGTCGGATGCCCGTCATCTCTCACCCCTCACACCTCCATATTTCTCCCTCTCTCCTACCTTGAAACAGGTTTTCATCTCTCCCTGATAGGCGTGATGTTTTATTAAGAACCGTGGGATACGAGACACCTGAGCCGACCTGCCAGGTTGCAACAGATTGAGGTAAGGGCGAAAGGTGAAACACCCGCAGCTGTGCTTCTCCTAAACTTCAAACAAATATGGAAGCTGTGGGCAACATAAACACCTTCGCACATGAGACTCAGATGCATTAATATGTGAACAAAGACCTGAGAAGCTATATTAAGAGAAACCCCTCAACATGAAATGTGCAAACACCATGATGCAACCTGATGTCTTATGCAACCGGCCTATTTGGTAATTGATTCATGAACCAAAAATATTCAGGAAGGGTTGGCAGCTTTTATGCAATACTTGAGAATAAATTGTGTAAACATATGTTAATGTGTCTGTGTGTGTTGGTGCAAAGTCAAACATCAGATTTCTCCATAATAAGGAACAATGTATGCTGATGTAATCCAAACCAACTGCCCCATAACATCCGCTTATCATATTAAATTCATATAGATTTTATCCAAACATTTGCTTTATCTCTGACCCGGCGTTGCCCTCCTCCTGCGGCAACATAAACAAGCTGTACGCCACCTGTGCTGCAAAGAAGGCTGCGAATACACTGATTCAATTGAAAGCATGACTCAGTGGCCTGATTTTCATGTGTATGCCTTTATGTTGTACAGTAAGTGAAATTTCTCTGCAGCTGAAAATAACCCACTTACAGAAAGAACTCACTGAATCAAGGCAGAAACACTGAATGTCTATGTCTCTTCTTGGAGTCACAGACCGAGGAGACAGACACCGAAGAGATTTGGAGGGGAAAAGATTCATCGCGAGTGGATGCACTAAAATAAAATCTTTAACTTCTGCAACAGAATGGAGTCATTTTGGTGCAGAGATTTCCTGGAAGTCTGGTGTCTTGCATTACAGAGGGATAAGCAGCATGGTGAGATTAAAATAGGGACAAGCAGCACGCTCCTTTAAGCTCCTTTGAAAACTTATCACAGTTATGAATAATTTGTTGTGTTGATTTTAGGGGGCAGCTGAGGAAGCACTGAGTTACGGCACATTTGAAGAAGGGCAGAAAGCAACTATTAATTATTGGTCAATAAAATGTCTTTATTTTTTGTGTAACCAATGACACTGAGCCCAAACATAGTCAGTTTTTGATTTAATTTATTGGCTCTGTTCCTATTATTTTGTTTCAAAAGTAACTGTTACTGAACTTATGTTCCTGTAAAACAGCAAGTCACACTCACCTCACCTGCATGTTTACGATATTAATTTAATTATTACAGTATATATTTTGGGCAGGGCAACACAATGGTTTGAGTTGAAGGTGTGAGAAAGAATAGTATCAGTAACATTGTTAACACTGTGCTACATTACAGAGAAATACAAAACCGTACTAATGAACCTTCATTAATATAGGCCTATATTTTATCTACAAGTGCACGTCACACACTGAGGGAGCCGCCTGTTAATGACGCTGTGGGCTAATGGGCATGTAGCTACTTCCATGTTTCAGATGATCCTGAGTGCGGAGCTGATCTTCTTCCAGGCGCTGTTTATAAGTGTGTAGGCCTTTCATCTGTAGGACAGATGTAAAGCTCTGGATAGCCCTGCACTAACATGATCAACTTTCCCGTATTTATCAGACTGAATATTTACAGAAGGAGGGAAAGATATCTGTCAGCTGTGATTGGTTTGTAACGTGACTCTTGTCTGACTGCTAAGTGTGGCCTCTTCCTGTGTCTGTCCTTTCAAATTAAATTCCCACATGGTCCAGTCATATAGGGTTTGATTTATTTTGATAAGGCACAGCTCCTAATAGAGTTTCAGGTTTGTTATACTGCAGAGAAGGCAGACATCTCTACAGCCGATATCGATAACACTTGGCAATCCATACCAAACAATCTACTAGATTAATAAATAGCACTAGAGGTAAATAAAAATATGAGTAAAAAGTAAGATCTGATTGTGGGTTGAACTCTCCCTTTAACTGACTGATCAATAAAGAGACTAATCATTTCAGGTGTAGGTAAGTAAACAGGAGAGTCTGTGATGGTCTTGTTGTCCAACTCCACCTTACTTTACTTCAGGCAGGCACTTGTCCACAAGTCAACAGTAGATGAATGTGTCAAACAAATGGCAGGTGACATACTTCACCGGAATCATGATTCAGTTTTCAGCACACCACCACTGCACCTATAATCTCTGTATGCATGAAAGCATAGATCACACACACTGACATTTAAGCACACACGCACGCACGCGTGTGCGCGTACACACACACACACACACACACACACACACACACACACACAGATGCGCAGATAGTAGGGTTCAAGTAAGGTGGGACAGAGGTGGCAGAATGATTATACTATGATGTACAACTGAATGAATCATGTGCGCTCGTGTGTGTGTATGTGTGTGTGTCTGTGTGTCTGTGTGTATGTGTGTGTGTGTGTGTGTGTGTGTGTGTGTGTGTGTGTCCTACAAATCTACAGATGATTAATGGGAGAGACAGTGGTGTATAATTATCTCTATTTGTATTCATGGTCACAGGAGTTATAGTAATGGTGTACAACAAAGAGAAAAGTTGACAGCGACTTTAAATCAGAAGAGACACACACGGCCTCTTCATACAGACAAAAACACGGAGCAGGACAAGGTTTAGACACATTGTATACAAGCTGGATTTATCTCAGCAACTACCTTTAAAAGAGCAAGGTAAAGTGGTTAAAGCTGTGAGTGAAATGATGAGGTGTTGAAGGCTATGAGATCACAGTAAAACGAGCAGCACGGAAGGAGCTTAAGGCCACTGAATACACTGGAGAGGTATTTGACCTGAAGGGTGGTGCTGTGAGTAAGAAGACAGATAACGTGGAGTCAAATCATTGGGAGGCATATGACTGCTTTGTGTCCTTGAACATATCCTGTAGACTCAAAGGATCCATAAAGCATTAGGCCTATATCACCACTATACGTACACACATTTTTAAAAAGCAGTTAAAAACACATCTGTTTAGGCATGCGTTCCGTTAATTGTCTATTGTATCATCTCTGTATTTCGCTGCACTTTACTTTTTATTTGTTTTTGTGTATTTTGCATTGTTTCTGTTATTGTATTTATATATATATATATATATATATATATATATATATATATGTATATATATATGTATATATTTTTATCTTGTGAAGCACTTTGTGAGTCCTCTCTGTGAGAAGTGCTATATAAAGAAAATTTACTTACTTACTTACTTACTACTCACACACACACACACACACACACACACACACACACACACTGCATTCTGTCTATCAATTACATAAAATCATTGAATCATGTTATTAATAAAGTTCACAGAGTCTTAATGCTAGTCACAAAGCATCTCTAAGTGGATTGGATTTACTTATTTGAATATAGGCCAAGTCCTGTAATGTATATTGCACTGACGCAAAGATATCCTGACTTTAGTCACTAGTATGAGCCAGACCCATGGATGCATTAAGAGAGCTGGATACGGCAGCATCACTCAGCCTTACTGACAACGTGTCCCCAAGGCTACTCGCAGTACTGCAACAAGAAAAAAATCCCCTTGGCCCATTTTCCCATAGACCTCTATTATAAAAGACATCTACCAAACTGTTCACGGGACACCTCCGGCTTTATTTTTAAAAGTTTTCCAGAGTCTAGAAAATGAATTTTTATTCATGACGTACTGAGGGCTGCCCCCTAATAGTCAACCAGAAAGGCCATTAGTTGGCAAGATTTCATTGGTCACTTAGTCGCAGAAAAAAGAAAACAAACACCTGAAACTCTATTAGGAGCTGCGCCTTGTCAAAAAAAAAAAAAATCAAACCCTATATGTGGGAATTTAATTTGAAAGGATAGGCACAGGAAGTGGCCACGCTCAGCAGTCAGACAGGAGTCACGTTACAAACCAATCACAGCCAACAGATATCTTTTCCTTCTTCTGTAAATATTCAGTCTGATAAATACGGGAAAGTTGATCATGTTAGTGCAGGGCTACCCACAGCTTTACATCTGTCCCACGGATGATAGAACTACACACTTATAAACAGCACCTGGAAGAAGATCAGCTCTGCACTCAGGATTTTAGTTGAAGGCTATACAAGGCTTGTTAAGGTTGCTTAGTAACCTCAGACACAACCTGCCGCTGCGCTCTTGAAAGCTGGCACAAAAGAGGCCCAAGAGTAGCACCCAACACCTGACCTCACATTTTCCAGGCGGTTAAAGACACGGCATGTGTACAGCCCCTAATTTCCAGGGCTGGTACCTGCGGTTATTCCACAGGCTAGTTAATAACATGTTGGGCAGGAAATGCAAAGTGTCGGATCATTTTAAGAAGGTGAAGGACGAACCCAAGGTGATATGTAAACTCATCTTCATTGGTCGACTACAAACATGACGTATCATCTGAAACATGGAAGTAGCTACATGCCCATTATTAACAGGTGGCTCGCTCAGTGTGTGACGTGCACTTGTAGATAAAATATAGGCCTATATTAATGAAGGTTCATTAGTACGGTTTTGTATTTCTCTGTAATGTAGCACAGTGTTAACAATGTTACTGATACTATTCTTTCACACACCTTCAACTCAAACCATTGTGATGCCCCGCCCAAAATATATACTGTAATAATTAAATCAATATCGTAAACATGCGGGTGACTAGTCAGCTAATGGCTCTAAATGACGAGTATTGGTCGACTAGGAAAATTCTTAGGTGGGTGTAGCGCTAACGTCATGCCAATGTAAAGTCAATAGGTGGAGCAGAAAAATGCAGGAAGCCAGAGAAGAATTACTGCAACATTCATTGAATTGAAAATGTCTGAAAACATCTTTTAGCCCAGTATCCACTCACACATCCTGAAAGAAGGGTTATTTTCTCAGGCTTTAGAAAGGCTTTTTTAGTCCTCTACAGGACTTTATTCTGCAGTTTCTTCGTGACTAAAGTTCACAGATTGAATCAGCTGCATGCCCCTTCAGATGTGTAAATGTATTATGAAGAAAATAAATAATAAATATGAATCAATATTCAGCCTCGGGGGAAAAGCTGATTGGGAAATCCATAAATAAAACTACTGACTACACTTCAATGACAACTGGGCAGCTCCATCTGCTGAGGAAGACAGTGTGATATGGTCGAAAGCTTCACAGCAGCTCCTGACTGGACCTTGTGGTGAGACTGTTTTTATCAACTGTTGTTTTTAGGGACAAAAAGAAGTGAAAAGCTCAGAAAATCTGGGAATTGGAACAATTTTATAGCGACTCAATCTGCGAAAGAACATGTTGTGATTCGACAGAAAGCTCCAGAGTGGACCTTGTTTTTGGTAAAAACTAATATAGTTCAATTACACTGTTCTGTTGTTTAATCATGTTGCTTTCTTGCTATAATTGCTCCACATCTGCCAAAATCTGATGCCCAATATGGTGCTTACACTCATCTTTGTTTGTGTAACCTTCAGTTACTTTATTTTTATTCCCTGTCAGTTAATCATGGTGAACAATTCCGCCGTTATACTACCAACCTTTTCACACAAATTATACTGATAATACACAATGCTCCTCATACTGATCATATCTGCTTTCACTAAGTTAAACTATGCTCTTTTCATATATGTATATATATATATATATATATATATATAGTGGTGTGAAAAAGTGTTTGCCCCCTTCCTGATTTCTTACTTTTTTGCATGTTTTCCACACTTAAATGTTTCAGATCATCAAACAAATTTAAACATTAGTCAAAGATAACACAAGTAAACACAAAATGCAGTTTTTAAATGAAGGGTTTTATTAATGAGGAAGAAAAAAATCCAAAGCTACATGGCCCTGTGTGAAAAAGTGTTTGCCCCCCAGCTCCTGTTAAAACATAACTGTGGTTGATCACACCTGAGTTCAATTTCTGTAGCCACACCCAGGCCTGATTACTGCACACCTGTTCCCAATCTAGAAATCACTTAAATAGGACCTACCTGACAAAGTGAAGTAGACCAAAAGATCCTCAAAAGCTACAGACATCATGCCGAGATCCAAAGAAATTCAGGAACAAATGAGAAAAAAAGTAATTGAAATCTATCAGTCTGGAAAAGGTTATAAAGCCATTTCTAAAGCTTTGGGACTCCAGCGAACCACAGTGAGAGCCATTATCCACAAATGGCGAAAACACGGAACAGTGGTGAACTTTCCCAGGAGTGGCCGGCCGACCAAAATTACCCCAAGAGCGCAGCGACGACTCATCCAAGAGGTGACAAAAGACCCCACAACAACATCTAAAGAACTGCAGGCATCACTTGCCTCAGTTAAGGTCAGTGTTCATGACTCCACCATAAGAAAGAGACTGGGCAAAAATGGCCTGCATGGCAGAGTTCCAAGACGAAAACCACTGCTAAGCAAAAAGAACATTAAGGCTCGTCTCATTTTTGCCAGAAAACATCTTGATGATCCCCAAGACTTTTGGGAAAATATTCTGTGGACTGACGAGACAAAAGTTGAACTTTTTGGAAGGTCTGTGTCCCATTACATCTGGCGTAAAAGTAACACCGCATTTCAGAAAAAGAACATCATACCAACAGTAAAATATGGTGGTGGCAGTGTGATGGTCTGGGGCTGTTTTGCTGCTTCAGGACCTGGAAGACTTGCTGTGATAAATGGAAGCATGAATTCTGCTGTCTACCAAAAAATCCTGAAGGAGAATGTCCGGCCATCTGTTCGTGACCTCAAGCTGAAGCGAACTTGGGTTCTACAGCAGGACAATGATCCAAAACACACCAGCAAGTCCACCTCTGAATGGCTGAAGAAAAACAAAATGAAGACTTTGGAGTGGCCTAGTCAAAGTCCTGACCTGAATCCTATTGAGATGCTGTGGCATGACCTTAAAAAGGCGGTTCATGCTCGAAAACCCTCCAATGTGGCTGAATTACAACAATTCTGCAAAGATGAGTGGGCCAAAATTCCTCCACAGCGTTGTAAAAGACTCATTGCAAGTTATCGCAAACGCTTGATTGCAGTAGTTGCTGCTAAGGGTGGCCCAACCAGTTATTAGGTTTAGGGGGCAAACACTTTTTCACACAGGGCCATGTAGCTTTGGATTTTTTTCTTCCTCATTAATAAAACCCTTCATTTAAAAACTGCATTTTGTGTTTACTTGTGTTATCTTTGACTAATGTTTAAATTTGTTTGATGATCTGAAACATTTAAGTGTGGAAAACATGCAAAAAAGTAAGAAATCAGGAAGGGGGCAAACACTTTTTCACACCACTGTATATAGCCATATATATAGCCACTTAAAGGGTACTGTGAATGTGTATTCAATTTTGCCACATGGTTTACAAGCCTGAGGAAAAAACAGAGAAAGAAGGCGATTTATTGAGGTCCCATGCTCATAACTTTAAACCCAATATACTCAGTGCTGAGGGCTCTGTGGTTATATGTCTGAGTGAGACATGTGAGGATGGGTTTAATGAGTGTAAAGTATATATGTCTCTATTCTTTTCTCTCTCTGAAGGAATACAGTGGTGTCACTGTTTACCTCTCCTGCCAAGTACTACCTCTCACCGTTCTCTGTTAAGGGAAAAATACCAAGACTCCCTCCAAGGCTAATTCTCAAAACAATGTACAATTTATTTGAGTATTAGGAACACAAGGCAACACACACCCAACAAAAATATTTTTATTCCAGAGGCGAGGGAACGGACACACCAAGTGAGAAGACGTGAGACGGAAGGAAAAGAATGTTTGTTTTTTTGTTACTGCTGATTAAAAATTAATTTCAAACAGCCTTTAAGGATGCTTTATGAAGTGGGTTGGAAATGTTATTAGTCCTGGGAATCCTAAGAAGAGGAAATGGGTTCCTGTCAAACACTTGAGAAATAAGGAAAAAACAGTTTTCATTGTGAGTTTAGATATTATGATACAAACACAAAAGACAAAGTAACTCAACATGTCACAGTGAAGCAGGGACGCAGAAGCAACTTGTTTGTGCTGTTGCTGTGAATGAATATGGAAAACCTCATTGCAGGTATTAATTAAATATGATGGTAGGATAATTAGGCTTCAAGGAAAACCAGCAGTGATCATCAAAGGCTGCTTATCTAAATAGACTGACTTTTTAATGAGTGAAGGAATTGTTATACCATCATCTAGTAACCACACTGAGTACAAGATATAAAACAAGCACAAAAAGAAATGAAATTTTTGTTTGGTAGATTTTTTCTTTGTTGTAACAATGCTTCTTGGCAATAAATCTTATACCGTTGGAAAGCCTGTTTATTTCCTTTTTAAATGGTGCCACATTTGTAAGGAACATGCATTTGTGGGATGAGCAGCAGAGCTGAGTAATTTGCCAAATCGTCTCTGCCAATGCCAAACAGCTTCTTTTTTTTTTTGCTGCTGTTGACTCTTGTTTAGTGTTGTTTGGTGGATTGGATGATTGAAGTATGAAGAAACAAGACATATTGGCAATTTAACAATTTAATCATTTAACAAACAGGAGCCTCTGTAGCGTGTGAAAGAACCATACACAGCCACAACAGCCTCCTCATGCTGGTCACCAGCATGGTCACACACTGCTCTGGGATGGCATCCCATTCTTCGTCAGGACTGCTGGCAGGCCATTCTATCCTCTCCACTCCCAAATTCTGGAGGCAGTCTCTGATAAACACCGCTCTGTGGGGGCGAGCGTTGTCATGTTGGAGGATAGAGTTCGGTCTTAGACTGTGGAGATATGGGATTGCCACTGGCTGCAGAATTTCATCTCTATATCTCTCTGCATTGAGGTGCCAATCAGACACCTGATTGTCAGCAACTGGGGGTACCAGAAGCTCAAAACAAGAGTCAATAGCAACAGCAAAAAAAAAAGCTGTTTGGCACTGGCAGAAGAGATTTGGCAAATTTTTCATGGGCGCAAATGCATGTTCCTTACAAATGTGGCACCATTTAAATGGGAAATAAACAGGCTTTCCAGCGGTATAAGATTTATTCCCAAGAAGCATTGTTACAACAAAGAAATAATCTACGTGCTAAGTTTATGTCAGAAACTACATACAAGAGCCAGAGGGTTACCTCCCTCCTTCAAGCATCAAAGCCCAAAATCTATAAATTGCATTTGCAGACTTCAGAAATACACAATGTTATTTAAAAATATGTGGGTGGAACCTCAAACCCTGCTTCTTTTCTTAGATGGTGTGTGCTGACAGTAAAGTTGACAGTTCACAGTAAACCAAGAGGATCAATCAACACAAGGTGTGATGACCCCTCCACTCCACTAGGTGTGCCTGTTTTCCTGGCTGTTCTTTCTGTTACAGGATGCGGCTCAAGGCAGAGTCGTCATTAACCTCATAAGCCGACCTGGGCCTTGTGCGCTTCGTGATTTGAGCGCTCACTACCCTCTTCCCTCACGGCAGCTGCTGTTCTCTTTTGGTTTTCCTACAGACCTTCCAACACACCCACACACGCAGACGATGTATTATTGATTCCTGACTTTCACATGTATTCAGTTATTCATCATTATTTTGTAAATAAATAAGCTTTCAACAATTTGTTCCCTCGTCTCCCATCATTGTTGCAGAATAAGAGCCAGGTTATAAGAAAAGCAAGTAATTGCATTAGCAATAGGGCTGGGACCATATGAGTATCTCCCAATTCAACACTATCACGATACTTGGGTGCTGATTCAATATGTATTAGGATTTTTTTTTAAAGTATTGCAGTCCTGCAAGTATTGCGATTCAATATTATGATATGGGGGATTTTTGTTTATGTTTTAAAACTAGACCGTGGGAAAAAGCTGCATCATAGTCATTAGAGACTGTGTATCATGACGCATATTTCCAAAACTAGGAACATCTTATGTCAGTCAGTCTTTCTAACTTTTATTTCAGCTGCATCATAAACTGCATACAAAAGCAAAGAAATAAACAAATAACTGTTATTATGGTCTAATTTTTAACAATTTTATTCCAGTGAAGCACTTTGTGACCCTGCTCTGTGAAAATTACTATTTTAACTAAACGTCACTTACTTCCTTCATAATTGTGCAACAGACTGAATAAAAATATCTTCTTTTTGGAGTAAACTGCTACATTTAGCGCTCCCTGCTGTGTTTCCCAAACACTGATGTATCTGTGGCAGTCGATACATTATCGACTTTGTCTGCCACATATTGATTTTCTGTGTTTTGAATGTTTAAAATGGGCAAACTTTTATTTCACAATAGAACTGTGTGCAACCCACTGATTTGCTCAGCCCATTGCTTGTCTTTCTCTGTTCATCAGACCACAAATGAGATAAGAATTAGTGAGCTAATACACACCGTGGTCCCTCTGCCCCATTCCCCACTGGGAGGAGAGCAGGTGGAAGCTCAGGAGGCAGACCTTTAGTAGTGGCTGTGGCAGCCTACTGCAGAAGGTCTTTGTCATTGAAACCACTGCCATTTTTTGTTTGCCACTTCAGCTTTGTTTTTTATTTAAATGGATATGATGTGCATTACTCATGGATTACAACAATAAAAGTGGCAGCTTCTTTCCACCTCCAGTTCATTAATGAATAAATAGTGATACTTAATCATTTTTCCCCAGCATTAATAGTAGATAGTGCTACTCCTAACTGGCCTCCAACTCCTCTCCGTAACTGAGGATGTGCTGTTTTATTTACAGTGGCATGCACCAATACAGGGATGTTGAAAATAAAAAATTCAGAGAGGCTCTAGTGACCCTGGATCTGAGGTAAATAATGTCCAGTCAGCAGCATTTTAGTGGGCAAATAAGCATCTTTTTTCAGGACTGGCTGAAAACAAAAGAAAACAGAAAACCCTGACCCTCATTCTATTCTGACTTTAATGCCAATCTGACAGCTTTGGTATGAAATCTATTTATTCATTTTTTGGGCAACAACTCTGTGGATACTCCATTGTATAATTGTATCCTTAGTACATACGTCCAACATGTATAGATAGTATACATTTGTTACATATAATTGTGTGTAGTTTTGGTATCTTTAAATCTCACAATGTTTTCCAGACCACAAAAATACTGACTTATAGTAGAGTGCAAGTTGTTGCAATAATAAAAAGGTTAAAGAATAGCTGGATCAATACTGAGTCTCCAATGTAAAAAAAAACAAAACACTGCAGCACGTAGGTCTAAACAAAGTCTGACATAAAGCAAATCTGATCTGCAGCAGCAGACTGGAGTCTTGTGGAAATGATGACTAAGGAGATACAGAGATACTCTGAAATGAAAAGCAGAGCCGACGCACACACAGCTGCAAGGATCCCTGCAGAACATATTAGATGCTGAAAGTATACATTTGTTTTTAGAGTATTGTGTGACCAATTATTGTGAATGATTGATAGTCTAACACAGGTTGAATAATGTTCAATCTCCTGTTTCATTCGTGGGATTTTATGAGAAAACATCAAGAGGGCACTCATATTCAAAGTGCTTTACAATACTGTGAGTGCCGGCATTTCAAGGCCACTTGTCTCAATGTCAGTGATGAACAGATTCTTTTAATTGGTTGCATTTATTCAACACACAACATCTCAGTTAATTACTGATCAGAGTCTCACTAAAGGAATGATGAGCCTTAGCATCAACACTGCAATACAGTACGTGCAGTGTCAAAGCCACATGAACTCAAACACATCATACTACAACTGTTTGTTGCTTGACAAAAGGAAAGCTTTTCCCTTTAAGACAGGTTACAAGTGCATGTCAGACGTAATTTGTTATGGGAAGTGAGACTCTCCTATGTGTTTGTATGTGTGTAGAAAAGTACCCTGACCAGGCCAACAAATGCCGCAGACACAGTGAAGTGGTCAGCAGAAAGTGTTAAGTTCAGGTTCCAGAATAACAACTTCAAAAATGGTCGTGTTTTGTGTTAGCTTCACAAAAGAAATAAAGTAACTGTTTGATGATGCAAAGTTATCACATCATTTCTCGACCGTTGTTTATCGCAGTTGCCGTACTGTAAGAGCTAGTTACCAGCTACAAGCCAGGCTATAGTTTATCAGGTTAGCAAAGAGAAACCAGAGGTCTCCTAACTATGGTTCGGAGCTGCCAAACTGGAAAGGAAACATTAACTGGTAACAAAATGGTGACAACTGCCATGAAGTTAATAGGGAAACATAACCAACTCCAATCTCTCCAGTCAGTTTATGAGGGCGCAGTAGTCAGACAAAACAAAAAAATCCTGAGTGACCCCTCACATGTTCTTTTTTGAATATGAACTTTTACCGTCGGGGAGGCACTACAGAGCCAGCAGATGTTAAGAGTAACCATTTTAAACTGTCCTTTATCCCCACCTCCATCTCACTACTTAAAAAACATATACATACTTCTAATGTTGATGGCCCCTTCCACCCCTCCCCTCCCCTACTAGGGTAGTGGGGAGGCCTACTGCTGTGGATTTTAATTTTAACCCAAACCATCATCTTTCTCCTACAACTTCAGGATTATCTGGCTTAAAGCCCTGAAGGCAAACTTCTCCCAACAGCCATAAAACATTGGATTAACAACATCATTTAACATAAGTATCAAATTCAGCTCAGCAATAACTGTCAAGGTTCAGAGACAAAACAAGTTTTTTGCTAGTCACCCAATTTAAGCTTAAAGGGATAGTGCACCCAAAAATGAAAATTAAGCCATTACCTACTCACCCATATGCTGAGGGAGGCTCAGATGAAGTTTTAGAAGCATATTTACATGGCATAAATTAGCCTAGTGGCTAGCAGACTTTTTTCTCCACTCATAACTTAATAAATAAGTTTTATACTCAGTGTTGGTTCAAGTCGCTGTATCTCTCGACAAAACAGCACAGTTGAATTTCAGCCTGCAAGCAATTTTTTTCAGCAGAACATTATTGATACAGAGCAGCTAATGTTGCTGTAGTGAGAAGTTAGCAGAACGAGATGCCCGACGAGGCAGGTAAGGTCACGTCGTGTTTTAGCTCGTACCAGCATTGTTTACATACACCATGTGCTCTGTCTGTTGACCTATTTCCACACTGCTGATTTATTCCAGAGTAAATAACATTATCTTCATCGTCCTTCTCTTGGTTGCCTGCCATCTGCCTGCTACTGTTTGACAAACAAAAGCGTATCCTTTAGATGACAATATGATTCAATGTTTTCACTTTGCATCGATGACCTTGGATCATTGATCATTTAATCAATACATCGATCCAGATCGATGGATCGTTACACCGATAGTAGCCAACCAGAAGTTTAAAATGAGCAAGGAACAGGAGGGGAGCAACATAAAGGAGAACCCTTATTTTAGGGTAAGCAACATCATTTAATAATATGGCTTGTTAGATCATTGACTTCAGCCTGGACTGCCTGAGGAGTATTTCGTGGAAACAATGGTGTCATGCTGAGTCAACCAGTGTATTAAACTACCTAATTCCCTCCCCCACTCCTCAGAAGTCTTTTTTTTAGCTTTCTTACTATTTTTATTTTCTGTGCAATATATATCGCAGATGTCCATTTTTCTAACGTTGTGCAGCCCTACTCAGCACTGCACTATTTGTTATGTTAACCTTCATTTATGGAAGAAAAGCCAAAAACAAATTTGAAAATGCTGCTGTGCTTTATCAGTAACGAAACAGACAGGTTAAAATGTTTCGGCACTGACAGCTGAGACCCACCATCAAGATAAAAGTTTAATATTAACAGCCACGACCACAGGAGCCAGAAAAATAATGTTAGGACAGAATGAAAACAGACTTGGAGAGTAATGTACCTCTGAAAACACTGATGCAAAGTGTCACATTAGGCTGCAAATCAATCAGCAGCCAGTACAATATACTGCTTGTGTTTCTCTTGTTCTTGCCCCATCTAAGCTTTGTTAGGTGTTTCATGTTGCTTTGAAAACACATATCAAAGTGCTTATTGCACAACCTTTTTAATATCGGACAAATGCTGCTGCTTGAAATTCAACCTCATGTGACCCAGGTTTGCATCAGTGCTCGTAATTGTGACTACTTCAACATTTTCTACACGGTGTAAGCATCATTTTGTCTACCTCCTGTGTGTGTAAGTGGTGGTTAAAGTCTTAAGGGGATTATGATTCTCAGTTTTAACACAGTTCCTTTCATTTCTCAGGGGGGACTTCACATAAAAGCAGATTTTTCTTACTCCAATCTGACTTGACGGGCCTCTGGCACACATTTGTGATCATGTCAGGTATATACACAGCTGATGTAAGGTAAAAGCAACCTGTTCAGGAGGGCTTTGTAAAAACACAGGCAATCAATATCCGTCTTGCTGGGGAATTTTTGTAGAGGTCATAATGCTGGATGTGGGAACAGCCTCGAGTAATATGGTGCAGAAAACTGTAATACAGTGCGTTTGGGGCTCTGAGATGGAGGCAGTGGCCTTGCATATAAATGTCTCTTCATATTATAAAACAGGCCTTGCAGGAGACTGAACAAATAACTTTGTTTTTGTGAACAAAGTTTAGTCTTTAGTTTATTCAAGGTGTTGTTGATTCAGGGTTTGAGTGTTTTCAGTCAGTTAAATCCATCTGAACAATGGGACATGTGCAGCAGAGGAAAACTTCTTAGCAAACAGTCCTTGTAAGTTTCAAGGAAGTTGAGCGATTGGGAGTTTAAGGCGTCTCATTACTTCTGATGATTTTGGTGGAAATTCAGCTTATTTTAACCTGACTTGCAGCAGCATTTAATTGGAGTTCCTCGGGTCAAAAGCCAAGTTATGTGCAAGATGATACTTTCCTATTCTGCAGTGTTGCATATAAAATACTGATAATAGGTAGTGGAGTTTTGCTTCCTGTAAAATAAATTATGTTTTCATAATTAAGAGCGATTTGGGGATCATTATAAATGCTGACTGGGAAGCTTAAAAACCAGTCTGGAGATTGGATAATTCCAAGGATTTATAGCATTTAAGCTGCTGCATAATAAAACAATGCACCAGTGCCTGGGGTTCCAATTATTAATAAAAACTTAAAGACAGTAGTGTGCATTTTAATGAATGAATTCTCTCCTCTGTGTGTTTCTTCTGTGTGGTGTTTTTGTCAGCTGCTGCCCTTTTTTATTTTTGGTCGTTTTTGGTGGAGTGGAGGTGTGTACTGGTGGGTGTAAACAGAGCATCCACATTTTGTCTACAGCAGAAAAAGCAGGAGCAGGTACAACATTGCTTTTACTTTAAAGTCCTTTTCCATCGACTTTAACTGCACCTTTTTTGTGCTGTGTGCCCCCGTTTGTGTGCTGATGTAGAGTCATATAGATCCAGGAAAAAAAAAAAAAACTGCACACTTTTTTCCAGCGAGGGCATTTTTTTTTTTTTATCATAAGTCACATACAGAGAGAAGAAGGAGAGACTGTGCAGTCTGTGTCCAGGCCTAAAATAATACTGTGTACAGGTACGGCACTGGACTGGCTTTACTCTAAAAGATGAACAAAGAGATTTATTTAACACCATTTCAGCTTTATTTTTGCTTCTGGTGGTTTTGCATTTTCCTCTGTAGTGTTGTGTAGTTTTAGATGGGCTGCACTGGGTTTTTTGGGTGCATTAAACATACTCTGAACTGGTGCTGGGCCATGTAACAAGTATGTACAATATGTCCATGTATTTTCTGGCAAGATACAAATTTAGACAACACCGTTTATATCGATATAGGGTCAAGTTGCGTTACATAACGCATACCAGTGTGCATCTCTCCTCTCACACTCGCACAGCTCTGACCCACTCATTCACTCACAAGTTCTCCAGCAACACTGAGAGAGACACAGAGCTGCTCCTCAGTGCAACATCAGTCTATATGTTGCACGTGCTACGATAAATCAGCATGTGAGATGAATACTGTGAGCCTTTTCCACTCTTATTTTTGGCCGTGCCAATTTCTGTTTCCATTATCAATTAAGATGTGCCTTGCCACACCAACCTGCGTCAGAGATGGACCTTCTCTGGAGTAGGTCCAAAAGCTGTTCTACCAGCCTTCAAGTGGGTAGAGGGGATGTCTCATCTACCGCAGGCAACCCCTGACGACCCAGCTTCTCCCCCTCAAACAAGCCTGTGTGTTGTCACACTGAGCTCACCTCTGTCTGCAGGAGACCAGAGAAAAGGGCGTTTTTAAAGTCTCTGTGTTCAGCTGTCAGTACGTCTGTAGCTTCTAACTGAATCTCTGTGGTTTGAAGTTCAGTTTCTCTGCTGCATCCTGTTTTTATTTTAGATATCTGATTTATTTTACTATTTCATGTTCGCTATCAGACGTGTTCGAAGTTGTGTGAAGTTGCTGCTTTAACATTCAATGTTTTCTCATTTTGCTGCTTCACAATAAAAGGTTTTACATTACAAAATAACAGGGGGCTTTGATTGTGAAGAATCTATAGGAAATGAAATGTGTTCATCACTGAATTAGCAGAACTTTGTTAGCAGCTTTTCTTCAATAAAGGCAAGTCTAATAATACAACAGGGAGGAAAGTGAAAGCAGAACCAGTCTCAGTAAGATGTTGATGAAGAGCTGCAGACAACAGGCTCTTACTGCACCTCTGCAAACAGCTCACCTCCAACAGATAAACTTTTACCTGCCCTGCTGTGGAAAAACACATGCAGCTAAAGTGACAGGGGACTTTAGCCGTAGATCAGCTTCCAATTTGCTACTGAACATGTAGCCCACTCTGTAGAAAATACCGAAATATATTGTGTATCGCCATTCAGCCTGAAAATAGCGAGATATGAATTTTTGTCCATATTCACATCTTCAGGCTTTGGGAGCCCGAGCCATGACTTCTACTCTGTGTTTTAACTCGATAAATTACACTGAATGGTATTTTGAATAAAGGGTTCCTACAGCTGAAGGCAAATTAGATTTAATACATTTTAAGCCTTTTTAAAATGCCACTCAGAATGAAATTTGAGACCAACTTTACAATAACCAAAATGAAATCCTACATCTCATCTGTTAGCATTTTAAGACTTCTCAGATCAGCACTGTAACAGCACTCTGAGCTACAATCACTACCTTTACTTCTTTACTGAAGTGTCCCTGCAGTGAATGCTGTTCAGTTTAATGTATCTCCGGTTGCAACGGAAAGAACAGGGAAAATGAATGACAAGAAAAATGAAAAGAAAGTCAGAGATGTGATTCTCTGTCTTCAGTTTCCCTCTGCAGTATATTCCTCATCTGAACAACTTGACACTTACTATTATCACACCCTTCCGCTGGTCTTTCCAGCTCTCTACGAAAAAAGATCATTTTCTGTTCACTCACTGAGAATGTGTGCTTCAGATCTGGCAGCAATGATGTACTAGGCTTTGAAAACACTGACTTTTTTTGTCTTACAGTTGGCAAATTTAAAGTCCAGTCACTTGAAATGATGTCCACCAATGCTGCTTTCAAATGGCCACAACTTTTGTTATACAGATTAGAATTTCCACACTAAGAAAAAGGATCTATGTCAAAAGGAAAGTGTTAAATCTAGGGCTGTACCACTCAGAACTGAGTCAGCTGAATCAGATTTGGCTGTTTAATACAAATATTCAACTATTCATTGCCTTTTTTTCCCCACAGAGTTTGAGAGTTTGAACAGGGTTCAGCGATATGTTGAGTGTTACAATGACATTCACTTTAACAAGCCAAGTTAGCCCTTTGAGCTAATGCAGGCTAACTAGGCTAATGAAGGATCTAAAATATGCAACCTCGATTTTTGCAGACAAAAGCTAGAGACTGTATCGTATGAAGTTGCTGTGAGCTGTAAAGTCCCCTTAGCAGATGGCAAAAAGACGTTGTCTTGGAGCCTAATGGGGAAAAGCCTCTCTACTTCCAGGCAGCTGCCGCTGTATCCACAACTGTCTGTACCAAACAGGAACAACAAAAAACTTGGAATCTCAGTCAACTGATGGTTGGAACCTTCGACTTTCAGAGGCAGCGTTAAAACCAACTACACACAGACTTGTAGAGTCTACTGTGATCTAGACCTCTGATTCTCTGCCCGAGCCTGATTAGGCCTAACCTGACCCATCCATTTCAGGCCAGGCCGGGTTGTAATCTCACAATATTCCCCCAGGCTTGAATCAGCTCAAGTTCTCACCAATTTACCTGAGTTTTTCTTTCTTTCTTTCTTTCTTTCTTTCTTTCTTTCTTTCTTTTTTTAAATACACAGGCTGTTCTTATGCGTAAACAGAAGACGTTTTAATGGATTGAATTAAGAGGGAAAGACAGAGAAAGATGAGGGACTGCAATCGAGATGGGGAAAGTGATGGAACAAGAGTAATATAGTGGAGAACCGGAGAGAGAGACAGAGTGTGCGCAAGAGCAGGACGGAAAACAAGACAGAGAAAGAGGGGGGCTGAAAGATGACTTGGTTGGCAGTGTTTGCCTCTGCCTCCCCAGCAGTGGGAGAAATGAGCAGCAAAGAGCAGTGATCATCATCTGCACACCGCATTGCCATGGACCGCTGTGTGCACCAGACGCACCGAGGGGCGCAGCAAAGTCTGCCGAACCTGTTGTGCATGAGATGACAGGCTTTGAGGATAACAGGAGGCAAAGAAGGAGGAATGGTGAGAGGAAACACTTCAGCTCTTAGCTTGTAATGCATGTTTAAAAATGTATATAATAAATTAAAAAAAAATTTTACAGCAGAAATTTGGGTTATTAATCAGGCTTGGGCCCAAAACTGCTGCCATGGATTGACTTTAGGTCAGGCTTGGACAGAAACTGTGCAGGTCCATGGAGGGTCGGGCCTGAGTTTTTGGGCCCAATCAGAGCTCTAGTGTGGTCTTTATAAACTAATAAAACCAAAGTTATGAATATTATTTTCCATTTCTGCCAATATACCCCCTTAAATTCCACACACTGGACTTTAAAATCACAATCATACTGCTGAGTCAACAAATGGCTGTTGCAAAAGGTCTACATCAAGCAATTCCATGCATGGGTAAGCACATAGGAAACTATTAGCCCACCATCACCTGATATTTACTGTATTCTCAAGTGACCAAGCCCTTCCGTATATTCAGAAAGCAACATGATTGATATTATAAATAGAACATTACATTATTATAATTGTTTATTAACAGTGGTGTGACATTCATTAACAGTTTATTCCAGCACGGTAGGTACTTGTTGCATTTTAAAGCAACACAATGGAGTTTTTGAGCCCTCAAAATATATATCCAAGATCCTTGTGATGGTATATAAACTCACAATAGGTTGGATGACACCTCCGTCATTGCTTGAGAGCGCCTGTTTCGCTTGCACTGGCACTATGCAGTTTCAGGGTTCGGGTAGGAACCCGGACACATAAAGGACTACCAAATTTGGCTGCTTTACGGCATACGTCATATCCCCCTCCTCTCATTAGAGTAGCTGTTAGCACCGCGAGCACGATGTGCTTGTGTCGACAGCGATCGTAAATCATAATAGCGGTGAATGAAAGACTGTGGACACAGCGGACTGAAATATGGCTTTCAACATGCTGATCACATGTATTGATAAAGTACTGGCTTGGCTGGCAGAGGTTTTATCGCACTTACTTACAGCAACAAGCGTAGTTGTTGTCAACTCAAGTAATCTTGAAGTTATATTCCCTTCATCTGCACCGCGGCCTCTCTGCTGTTGCCTGACTTCATGCTGTTGAGTTTGTGTGTGTGTATGTGTGTGTGTATGTGTGTATGCGTGCGCGTGCGCTGTGAGGAGGAGGTCTGCCCTGACATGCAGAGAGCAATGCATTTCTGAGTTTCGAAAATGTATGTACAAAATGCTATAAGGCTACTTTACCTGTTCTGAAGACATCATGATCGCGCATTACACGGCCAGCTTCAGGGAGTTCACCGGTATCGTTGGCTTGTCAACACATGCACGCGCAGAAAGATTTTTGCGACAGTTGTAACAGACAATACCGTTTTTCGTCTGTAGGGGGACCCCGTGAGGTAAAAAGCACAATCCTCCATTGTGTTGGTTTAATGTATTTAAATCACATTTTAATACGTGCATTTCTGTTAATCTGTTGTAGTAATAAAGAGAGTGCTGTGCATTGTGGAAAATGGGGCGGTAAAGAACACTGCAAGACTTATGTAAGCCTGCTTGTGCAACTGGTGCTTAAATTATTGCGTAACGCGGATGTGAATAAAACTCATCCTGTAACTTGGTCAGATAAAATATAAGAGGAGGCAGAAACACAAAGCTGCTCCACCTGATCCTTCACACTTAATTCAAAATATCTGCATGGCTAATATGAATGCTGCAGTGAGGCATGAAGGGCTCTAAACATAGCTAAGCAGACGGATAATGTAGCTAAACTGGGTTGCATACAGTACACGAGCATATACAGTAGATGTGAGAATGTACAACTGATGTCAAGTAATGGTAGAACACAGAAGCAAGAAAACTCCACAGGTGTGTGCGTATTCTCTTCAAAAATATGACATCCCGAAGCCTTTGCTCCTCTATCTTCGACTCGCACACTTAGTCTTGTTTCCCCCCCCTGCTCCCTCCGTCTCTCAACCAGCTGTGCAGATAAACAACAAGGAGCTCAAGTGGAGAACAGAAACATCCCCAATGGCGGCCCGGGGTAAGAGCTCCTCTAATTACACTACAAAACACAGCCTTGGTTTCTTCTGTCTTACTGCCGCCCCGCTCCCTCTCCTGCTGCTCCTAAACTCTGCCTATTTGGCTCCCCAGTCTCTGCACCGCTTCTTGCCTCTCTCTTGAATTTTTAACCACCATGTCAAACAGCTAAACATGCATTTTTCTCATCTACTTTTTGTGATGTGAAACAAAGACTCATACCCCTCCACGTCAACTCTTCCCATCACCACCTGGCTACTCTTTTCCTGATCTGCTGTCTTCCCTTTCATCAGAAACTTTTTCCTCCTTGCCATCCCTCTGTCCCTCATCTCCCCCATCGATTGCTGCCTGGTAATAACAGTCTCGCCTCCTCTTTTCCATCATCTCGAGTTTGCTCTTCATATCTCAGCCAACCACCTCACCACCAACGAGGCGAGGTGGTTGCAGCAGTATCTGCCACTTCTCTAAAAAGGATGCTCATAGTTATATATATATATATCTCAGGATTGACCAACCCAATGTCTGATTCTGTTGTTGCTCCACTACTATGGCATGGGGGTAAGATCACTTCCAGTACCATTTGTAGCAGAGAACTGCTTGGAAAAGTGGTAAAATAAGATATTTTTCTCCATGACATCAACACGCTGCAATGTTGAAGAGCTGCTGGGTGACTGGTTGTATGACTAACAAGACCAGACAAATCCAAGTCTCCAGTTTTAAATCATATGGTTCAGGGATCATGAGGGACAAGGTGACAAACAGACCTTTCTCATCCAAGTCAAATCACACTCATGTCTGCTCTATCCATTTTATAACAGGTGAGAGTGATAAACAAATGTCAAGCTAGGTGATAGTCTGAGCCCGCATGTTTGGTCTTGCATTTTGGCAGTCATTATAGGGCCAGGCTTAACCAGTTTAAAATACTTCACTCATATTCATACTTACTCATTTTTTAAGCTAGCGTGAAGGTGGTGTTGTCATGAAAGGCTTCAAAATAATCGAACACCATATTAAGTGGGATTTATACTTGTACAGCAAACCCTACGCCATAGCCTACGCTGTTGTCAGCATTTATACTTGTGCGGTGGTGTGTCTGTGTCACTCTGCAGTTACACCTCCAAAACACTAGTCAGCGGCCGGGTTTCTGTGAAGTGCTGTAAAGTTTAGTTGATTCAAACACACCCAAAACACACATTAAACACACACTGAACATGGCTTAATAGAGACAATTTCAAACACACAAATCAGCTTCACTATAACTCGCAGCATTCACAGACAAACACTTGTCTTTATCTGGACACATTTTCCCCACAAATACAACATGCTAATGTTTTTAGCACAAGGCTATGGCATTTTACATTGTATAAGTTAGCCTAACCTTTATTGTCTTCATAATTTATTGTTTCTTATCTGTGAAAGTGAATAAAAGCTTTGTTTCCACTGAGGGAAATGGTTTCAGCTTACAAAAATAGACAGGAGTTTGCGTCACTGTGATGCACTGTTACGTTTTCTGAGGAGGTGCACGTCAGGCATGTAGGCTCTACGTCAACGCAGAGCCAATGGCATAGGTACGGCATCGATTCGACACAGAAGTATAAATTCCACCTCAGCCCCAATATTCTTCAATCAAAATGTAACTCAAGGTTGTGAAATTCACCCAAAGGGATGAAAACTGAAGCTCACTTCACTCATTTCACAGTGAACATACCAGAGAACACACTCCCCTTTTCTCCAAACAAAAACAGCAGTGATCTTGTGGCGTCACATTGACGTCTGTAATTGATTCACTGCTGTTTCAAAGCATTTTTCATAAAGAGAACACATAAAGGTTCCTGGAAAAGCCTCCACTTAACTGAATGTAATTACATCCCATGGTATTTTTGAAGTTAAGATTCACTACTGCAAAAGATTCCCTCAACACTGCGTCTCATTTTGCCTTAATTACATCACGTTATATTCTGTTGCACTCAAGAACCGTCTCCTTGCCTTAAAAATGCTGGACAGGTCTCTCGCCCCAGGCTACGGCTCTCTGAGTGATTACAGATCAGCTTTATGAATCACACACCTGGTGAAAATTGTCAAACAGGAGGAGACATCACACTTTCTGTTGTCATAATCCCATGTACCCTATCAACACCTCTTGCAAGTTTCACTGTGGTTTGTTGTTTGTGGTCTTAGAACTTATCAAAAGTGGTGTCAAAAAGTTGTTAAAAATTAGATTCTGACAAGATAACTTACTGCGGATAAACACTGATATGAGCAAAAAACAAACTTCCTAAAGCCTGTTTTCATATAAAACTCTGAATTCAGTGTTAACATTGTTAGTTCCAGTATCTCGTAGCATGTTAACACAGGGCACCAAATTTGCTAGGCACTTGTACCCTGAACATAAGGCTCAAAAACGCCATCTTGAGTTTGTCTCTTTTATCAGTAAACTCAAGTCATTTATAATGAATGTCAGCTGGTACAGGTTATATTTCTTACCTTCTACCTTAAAAATACCCTTATCCAGGGTTTCCCACATTTATTTGTTGCGGCCCACCTCAACATCAGCATTTGCCGCCACATATTGATTTTCTATTTCATTTTAGTGTTGTCCATCGCTTTTCCAAACTGCTTTAGATTAGAGGTGGGTCGATTTCTGGTTATGCCCGTCTGGTCCGGTGTATGAACTTCAACCACTTTGATTTTATGCAAACTGGCTGAACTGTCATTTGTCATTATGATACTTGTGGCAAATTAAAAAGTAGCCTACATCAGCAACCTGTGCCGAGGGCGTCACAGCGCCAAATTAGACACTTGTATTGCATCAATAATAAGCAATGTGACAACATGATTAGCATAATATCATGTTTGTTTATAAACGGACTAACGGAGCAATTAGTGTTTGACAGGCCATGTGCAATTTACTGCCGAGCACTGTCAACATGAAGGAGATCGATTTTTCAGTAGAGGTGGAAGAGGCAGAGCAGCATATGTTGTTTGTTTATTAGACAGTGTGTGTGTTTTTGAGGTGACAGGACAAGACATAGCAGAGTGAGTTTCTCTGTTGAATTAAAACGGCACCAATATGGCAACAGTTTGGATTTGAAGTTGATGAAAGACTTTTCCTAACTTGCTACGAAGACACAGTGTACCATTTCGAGCTTAATTCTTGTTTCTTCTTCTGTTGCTTTGAAAGCGCCACAATGGACAAAAATGCCTTATTCACATGGTTGAAATATGGAATAACCTAAAAGATTCCTTCTTATTTCACCACAAGAAAACAAATTAAGGCAGAGGCTGGCTGGAGAGAGATCGCCAGGGTGCCAAAAGTTTGTGGTAAGGTAAATGACCCTCGCTAACAACAAGCTAGTCTACTTGATGTTGACTATATTTTATGTATTTCCAGTAAATATAACAATATAAAACATGTCCTCTGTTTAAAACATAATGTTATAAATGTAGGTAGATAGCAAGTAGACTACTCCCCCATCTTTAAAGTGGTTATGTCTTTAGTATGGACACAGAGCTTTAATGTTACACAAAGCAACGTTACAGTCAGACGCTCGTTTGTTGTTATGACATGGTGTCATTATGTTCTACTCCGGAGCGTCTGCTGAGTCAAGTGCGAAACCTGGTAAAATTTGGGATACCAGTCCGGTTGGGGTCTTAACATGAAGTAGGTTTGAAAATGTTTATACCAGCCCCATAACAACCCTACTTTAGATAAAACTAGGGATGCACCAAATATTCGGTAACCGAATATATTCGGCTGAATATTGCAAAAAAAAAACACACATTCGGTATTCGGTGGAATAAGTGAAAAGCAAGGCCGAATAACAGCGGCATGTTTTGATAACGCAATCAAACAGTGTGCGGTGACAGACGGAGTAAAATGTCGGCAGTGTGGTGATATTTTACTCCGTCCGTCACCGCACTCACATTTGCGACTAAAAATAGTTTTGTGCGGGCAAAATAAATCATTCAGCATGCTGCGAGTACAGATTTCAACCAGCAGCAGCAATACGGCAGCCATAGTGCTCCGCAGCGCAAGATAAGGCTTACCGGCGACAGAGAGGTCCGGCTCCAATAATGTCCTCTTCTTGGCGTCATGACTGCCCAAAAGTACCTGGACAGCCGAGCCGTGGCGGCACACAGGTATGTGGCGTGTCAGAGGAGAAACGAGCCATTCACATTTCTCTCTTTGTGGCAGGTAACGGCCCACAAACCTCACCGCACTTCAGGGACTGTTCTTTGCTTATGAAGGGACTGTTCTTTACTTGCCAGGGGAGGAGGGTGGCTGGTTGATTTTTATTTTATTTATTTATTTTATTTTGATCCCCCCTATGTTAATCACTTATTGATGCTGTTTTTGAAGTATGAATAAGTCAATAAGTAATTTATTCCATTGAAATATCATTGATGTATTATAGAAAAGTGATTTATCTTTTTATAAATGACAAAAGGCACATCTGCCTAATTTTCGCTGTGGTATCGTGATACTACTCAGAACCGTGATACTTTCACTGGTATCATACCATGGGTCCCAATTTTGGTACCGTGACAACACTAATCTGGAGGGGGTTCATCTGCAAAAACTAATGAGAAACTAAACAACGGTATTTGGTACTCGGTATTCGGCCAAGCATTTATTTTATTCGGCTTCGGCCACAAATTTTCATTTTGGTGCATCCCTAGATAAAACTGGCTGCGTTTCCAAGAAAATAACACAACCCACAGTCCAGCACTGGGTCGTAAAGGTTGCTTTCACTCGCCTCTGCAGCAGCTGCTCCTTTAATCTAATCTATTGATTAAACTGATTGACAGATCAATTATCCAACCTGTGACTCAAACTCAACAAACTGTTGCAGAGGAAAACAACAACAAAAAAACACTAATTGAGCGTTCCACCTGCACCTCCACTGAGCATTTGTGGAGAGGGACACATAATGATCACAAAGGGACACACACACAAAAGGTTAAAGTGTTTGCTTATCAGTTTGAAAACTTAAAAACTACCCACACAGTAATACCTGGAATGCCGAGACTATTGAAATCTCTACCTCCCGATGAGACCATGTGAGAAATCTTTATAAATATAATGTAATGTACTGAGGGCAGCTCCACTGAAATAATGCAATTATAATGCAATAATATTCTCACACCAAAACCATGCCTCCTACTACTAAAATGATGAACTGAGGGACTGATAACTGTGTGTATGTGTGTGAGTGTGTAATATTGAGTTTAACATAATAGGGTTGGCTGCCTAAACTCCTGCAGCGCCCCACGTCATATCAAGTACTTCCAGTTATTTGTCTGAATTTTGTTGCCTTATTTTCCTGACAGGGTCTCTTTGTAAATCTCCTTTCTTCCAAAACACAAAATACAAACAAATATTGTCTATCTAGTCAGGCGGTTTAGTGAACTCAGACTGATGACGAACACGTATGTGTGTGTAATTGTGACTATTTTTGCATCTGAACAGTGTCAGCTCTTATTTTTTTTAACCAATAATGTGTCTTGTTTTGTCCTGTGGTTTCATTCATAGGGCTGAGCGATATAACGACTATGTGCGATATATCAACATATTTTCAAGCAAGATACAAATTTAGACAACACCGTTTATATCGATATAGGGTCAAGTTGTGTTACATAACACATACCAGTGTGCATCTCTCCTCTCTCACACTCTCTGCACAGCTCCGCCCCACTCACTCACTCACTCACTCACTCACTCACTCACAAGTTCTCACAAGTTCTCCAGCTGCTACACAACATCGGTCTATATGTTGCATGTGCTACGCTAAATCAGTCTGTGAGATGAATGAAATTACGGCAGCACACATGCAAACCAGAGCTGCGCTGTGGTTTGTGTGAGGTGGACCATAGCTGGACCATAGATGGAAAAGATTTTTAATGAAGCTCGGCGTAATTTCAATCAGGAAGACTTTCTTTGTGCTCATCCATTCACAATTCTCTCCCTCCCACTCCCACTGCTTCCTCCAATCAACGGGGTGTTCGCTCTTCTAGTTATCCAATCAAACTTTACCACAATCCATATCAGCCAATCACAATACCACTGTAAATTTTAAACCTGCTCTTTTAGGCAGAACCTTCGTGCCCTCCTTCACCCTGTTCACCTCCAGCCCTCGTATCCAGAGTCCAGGACAAGCTCAACAAAGGCTCATTCCTCTACTCATCCAGATCATCAGCACTTCTCTATCTTCCTCTCATCTCATCTTCACCACCTCTACCACTACCAGTGTCCAGACCCTGGGAGGGTTCCCTATTCAGTGGATTCATTGGAATTGTTTAAAACTACAATGGATTTAGGCCTACTTGATACTTTGCAAACCTTTAAACCTCTGTAGCTCCAGTGCTATGTACAAAAAGTTAACATACAGCCCTACTTTTTATTTCATACCATTTTTCATTTACATGTTGTGCAGCTGCATATTTTCAAACAGCGGAAAAATCCCTGTCTTTGCATCTTATTGTAATCACAGTCTGTTTTTCTAAAAGTGCTTGTGACATCTCACATGTGGCTTTGTCTTGCAACTGAAAACGTGTAGCCCATTTCGTAGAAAATACAGAGATATATATTGTGTATCGCCACTCAGCATAAAAATACTGAGATGTGATTTTATTTTCTTTATGTCCCATAGATAGCCCCGAGAGACTTGACCATGTTTGCTTCGGCTTGTTAATGCAGAACATAGGTAGAAGCACAGTTATGATGGGCTGCAGTCAAAAACATCAAACAAAACAAATTCCAGCACATCTCGTCCCCTGCCTGAGTTTCCATCAGTGAAACTAACAAGGTGCAGCAGGAAACATACAGTTTGTTTCAGCATTACAGAGTCTCTGCTCCAGTTAGTGCTTTTGTCTCCAGCACAAAGAAAATAAAGCATTCACTTTATTTGCTGTCACAGTCTTCCTCCTATTGTCATCTTGGTAGTCCTCACTCCGTACAAAAGCTCACCCATTCACTTTGTGTGTTTTTTTTTCCTAAATTTAAATCACTTTTATGCCCACAGAGCACACACAAAATCCGAGGAAAGCCATTTTCTTTCTTCTGTCTCACTCTGTTCCTCTCTCTCGACCAATAACTCATCTCCGCTTGTTTGTTTGTTCAATTATTTGGTTCATGCTTTCATATCATCTTTCTCTTTTCTTCTTAGCTGTTTTATCTTTCTGCTGCTCACGCTGCCCGTCTCTCTCCCTGCCTCATACAGGTTATTTCTCCTCCAGGAGCCAATCTAGCTGTGATTGATCCACTCATCTCCTCTGCATTAGAGTGCCAGAGGAACAAAACCATAGTATTAACACCACCAATAAAACTGATGACAGTAATAAAGAACCACACTAGCATTATCTGCGCTGCTGATATAAGTAATGGAGAGCGAGTTATCTGGGATGGATTTCTGACTCTTTCCCTTTTTCCACACAAATAAACATAATGCACACCAATACACACTGCAGAGAAAGTTAAATCTATTTAACAAGGCAATTTATGTGATAATCGGGCCATAACTTTCTAATTCATGAGGTTTCTTTCTGGAGACTTCCAATCAAATTAGCTTGAATCATTGTGGCTCTCCAGCATCAGCAAGATTCCCAGGATCCCCCTGCTGCCCGCAAAGAGCTGACAAGCAGGAAAACAGTTGGATGGAACAAGGGTTATTGAAATGTGATCCAATCTTCCCGTCTCAGCACATTTCACTCGTTGGGTCTTAATCAATGGAATACGGGTCATGGTTAGGATTAGCCCCATCATCAATTTGTCTGAATGACAAATTAATCCTTTATCTATTGACGGTAACAACGGAGGTCTTAAGACAACTAGCTGTATATAGTAGGTCTGTGGGAATGTTTCAGTGGAACACCTTACGTAATCAGAAAGATGGCCAGTTTGCAATTTCACTTTCAATCCATTAATACACATGTTTAAGTATGAAATATCGACCTTGTGCCATACATTGAACAAACAATGTGCACAAATTCATAGTAAGCTAGAATACAGTATGTTATAACAATGTTTAGAACTGAATTGATTAGTCAGTCAACAGATACATAAATTATGATTAAATTATAATAATATTATAATAAAAGCAAGAAAACAGAAATTCTCCGGTGTAAGCTCCTAAAGTATGACTTCATGTGTCTGCTTTCCTTCTCCATTTTACATTATGGTAAACTTTGGGTTTTGGACTGTTGGAGACAAAACAAAATGTGGGGACGTAACTTTAGAGGTCATTTTCACAACTTTCTTTACAAAACCAAACGACTCATCCACTGATGGAGAAAAAAAATCTGCAGATGAACCAATAATAAAATTATCAGTTGCACCTATATTAATTTTATACTGTAAAATTGCTTTGTAACAATATGAATATCTCAATCTTAACTTATTGAAAATGAATATCCAGTCTACTTCAATTCATATTTTGTACTGCGCCTCTGATGTGACCTAGCTGATAAATACAGATCTTACCAGATGTAAAGAAATAACAATTCTACCTGTTGTAATTTATCCTAATATCTTTTTTAAGATGTTTTACTTATTTTTACTGACAATACACAATCCATTATGTTTACCTGCTTTATCTACTACAGTAACTATCCATCTCTAAACTGGTGTTCTCTAACTCTCATACAATACCTTGAAAAATATTGATAGTCTATATTCTCAACTTGTCCAGATTTCTGATTAGTTCGAGGTCCCCCAGTTTAATACATTCACTCTCATACTTGCGACTAGCCATGTCGTTGAGCTAGTTTGCTGTCTCTGTCACGTAGCTGTTCATTCACTCAGCACTGTGAGTTGAAGTATGAATGAAATGAAAGGAGGCATGGTTAAAGGTGGCACTGCAGGAGTGTGTGTGTGTGTGTGTGTGTGTGTGTGTGTGTGTGTGTGTGTGTGTGTGTGTGTGTGTGTGTGTGAACTCACTGTTAGCGAGAACAGGGAGCAGGAAAGTTGTATCGACAGTATTAATATTGCAGAAAATGAGTCTTGAAACTTTTTCAAATATTTAGAATCCATATGTATCAATAAGTCAATATTTTTGAAAACAATACTATAAACTATTCAACCAAAACCTGACAATAACAATGATTACAATTAAGGAAACATGTAAAATCATCAAACTTGTTGATTTCTGTTGTCATTTCCAGTCAATGTTTAAAACTATATATTTAAACATGGTGGTCTGACCTATCTGACATTCCAGCTGTACATATTTTATGTACTGTGTTGCTTTGCTAACATCTTTGATGAATCAAATCTACCGGCATGGAAGCTAAACAATGTACTGCTGTGGACGGGGCTGCAGCAAAATGTATTTTAGCCACCTGAAAAAATCAACATCAGTGTAGGTGTACACTATATTTGGAATACCTTACACACTAACCACTTGATGCCTCAGTAGACCAGCAACTCCAGTATTCTGCTAAGTTATATTACTGTTTTTCTCAATTAAGTCTGGTGGCTTTGATATAACGGCTTAAATTTCCTGCTGGAAAAGACTGACGGCAAAGAAAAGCTGTGAAAACATTATAAATATAGCGTACACTCAAACTGATATTGATTTGTTTAGGTGGGCCATTTTGAGGTGGCTAAAAACGAACTAACTGAGGCAGCGTCTGCTCAGCCCAGTTTGATTTTATATACAAGACGCGAGGACGTTCTACCCAGAAGTTCTAGTAAAAACACTGTGATTCTGTCTGTAAACATAAGACTGGAGTCACCTGCACAACATCATGAAACACAGTAGCCCTGCACCTGGTGTAGTTTATATTGAGACTACTGTGTGCTGACTCAGTCCTATGGTAATTATTAAGGCTGGACTTTGCAGTAGTCTTTTATAATACTGCATTATACTGAAGCAGCTTCTACAACTCAATATAATCCAATACAAACTTCAGAAATTACCATAAAGCTGAATCAACACCTCTTTTACACAGCGTCGGTTTTTAGAAGGGTTGTATTTATCAAATAAATGTTGGACTGAATTAAAATGTCCATACTTCCTGGTCACCCAGTGTATGGTATATATGTGTCCTAAAGTTAGCCACAGTTCAGTGTACAGTCACGATACAATGCACCTTTAGCCAACAAATCACTTTCAGACGGTGAATACTCTAACACTAAATGTCAGTATTGTCAACTGCTGTGTGTTTCTATGTTATACTGTATGTTGTTTTTATCCTATGTGTCTTTTTGCTTGCTGCAGCACAAATTGCCTATTTGGGACATATAATATATCGACTTCACTTGACACTGCGTTTTAGCCAAGTGAAAATTAGAAAGGTTGAAGGAGAACGTACGTTCAAGGTTTCAAGATCAATAATCATACACTTCTGAGAAGGTCTTACAAGCTAAAATACAGTTTCATCCCGTGTGTGTGTGTGTGTGTGTGTGTGTGTGTGTGTGTGTGTGTGTGTGTGTGTGTATCTGTCCCATTCTAGAAGAACGATATCATAAAACTCCTACTCCTGCCCTGCAGGTAGACAGCCCTAGCGTCACTGGATTGATTCGACCAATAATTCCAGCAACAGCTCATTTAGCTGAGGCCAGAGTCTATGCTTCCCATCTGTCGCCCACTCTCTCACCTTCAGTGTCTCCGACTCTGACTCTCCACCACCATTATTTGTTTGTAATTCTTGAAAGCAGTCAGCATTCAAACACGGCATTAATCAAAAACAAAAACAAAAAAGAAAGAAAAAGAAAGCTGGAATGAATCATGGCAGTTTGATGCCGATGGCTTTGATTAGTTGAGACTAACAGTCAATTAATTCAAATTTAGGCTTTAGGATGATGTTTAAAAATGAAAATTGATATTCACTTTAACTTGGATAATTATGATATGATATGATATGATATGATATGATGAACCAACACTGCTTCCCAGCTCCCATAGTTCACGGTAACACCCCCTCCCCCACCCCTTCAGACACAGGCATGTGCTAATAAAAGTGCTTAATAAAAAAAAGTTTTGTTCCCAAAAAGTCTCTCTCACTCTCTCTTCCGTCTCCTCCAGAAAACCACCTTCTTCTGTAAAGTCTGTGGCAACTAAAAGCAGCAGCACAACTAATTTATTCCAGCATTTTAAACAGAGGCACACAGCAGAGTGGGAGAAGTTTGGGGCACTGGGAGCTGCACAACATGTCTAAAACACCTGCATTAAAAAATAGGAAACATTAGCAGAATAATTTTCCCATAGTATCCCACATGAGGAAAAAGAGGCCCCGGTGAATAGACATTACAGATCTGGTGGTGTTTCACATCACCAAAGATATATATGGTGTCCCTATATAGAGTCTGAGAAGCCTGGGAGCCTGTCAGAGAGGGTCTTTAGTGTGTGTGGGGCAGGGGCACTGTAACATGCCACAGGCGTGCCTCAAGCCAGAGGCAGGAAACGGACTTGTGTTTCTTATAAAAAAATCTTGTAAAAGTATATGATAGGAAAGACATTATAATAGCTAAATTTATTAATCCCAATCCAACCTATTCCTAGCCCCCAGGATGCCTTGCGTGAATTATGGGTGCAACTTCTGGCGTTGAACTGAAACCAGTGATTTCCAATGGTAACAGTTTGTTTACAGTACTCTATTCTTCTTTCCAAGAGCAACTGGGAAATAAACGTGGAACACACCACCTGTTATAGCTCAAACAGGATTATGTGATCAAAACTCTGCCATCTCTGACAGCCATCTCAATGCAATGCAAACATTTAACATAATTCAGTATGAATTGTAGCTGCATGTAAAGTGAATAAATGTGATGTTTCCCAGCTAATCCTCCGCTCGCCTGCGTTAACGGCGCACATTTTTTTAACTTCTGATTTATTAAAAACTGTTCTGAGGGAAACATGAAGCTGAATTTAGCAGCAGACTTGAGTTACAGTAATATAAAGTAGTGATAAAAGAAATAACTTTTGGCATTCATTTCTTTTATATGATATAAAGGAAGTATGGTAAATCAGTAACACATTCTCAGCCCTGATGACTATATACATATTTCAAGGTATGTTGTTGAGTTTATTTTCTACTGTAGGTTGAGAATAAAGTCAGATGGGGAAAGACAGGGATATCATGCACTGAGGTCTAGGTATCATTCTCTTCTGCAAATTCTGATTTAATACTTTTTCATTATGTCTCGTGAAACTCTTGTGGTTTTATTTCTCATATCAATGACACCTTTGGCAGGAACAATCTCTATTTGTTCTGGTTACATGTTCAACACACAGTTGCTGAGGACAAAAATGTAGCTCAGACTGGTTGTTAGTTGTTACAGACACGGACAGTGCAACAGGTACCAGAGCTCTACAAAGACATTTTAGAAAATTTTGAGTTAACATTAGTTAAATATTTGTTAAAATAAATCAGTATTTGCTAAACTGAAGGCAAATTACTTTCGAAAAGAACCAGCGACTGGGACTAACCACAGTCTATGGGACTAACTAGCCTACTGCTACTTCGGCTATCTCACTGGAAGTTGCGCCCATAATCATTTCTACAGTAGTGTCCTCAGAAATAAGGTGGATAGGGAAAATATGTCTTTCTTTGTTTTCTTTTGTTACTCATTTTTAATGTTAAGATAAAAACAAAACTTACTTGAATATTTTTTTGTCTTTTGTAGATTGTTTTTAAGGAAAAAAGAAAGAAAAAAATCGATTAAAATCGTAAATCGGTTGTGGTGTGAATAAATGGAGTTTACATTAAGGCCATTATCACCCAGCTCTATAGGTGTACAGCAGAGGTCCACACCTCTCACTGTTGGAGAGTTGGGACTTGTTATACTCAAGCCTACTTTATGCAAACACATGCAATATGCATGCACAGGTTATTGCATTTTTAATGAATGTAGTCAGAAGGCCAAGTGTGGGAGTGTGATTTTAATTGGAGGGGAATCATTTGTGTATCAGTATTCAAACTGCTGTTAACCACATAAGAAGGGTTAGCATTATGTCATTTAACACCCACTGTCATCTAATGTTTCAAGACAGAGCAGGTTTAAGCTGTCTTGAGTCCTTAAACTGTGACATCACCAGTTAGTTCAGATGGAGTACTTTAAATCTGTGAGGTACGGAGAAGAGTTGAAGGGAGGGTGCAGACGGAGACATGAGGCTTTACTACTGCTTTACTAGTTAGTTATTACGTTTCCTGTTTACATCCCCCAAAGCACTATGGTTGTTGCGGCTCTGCAGTTGTCTTTATTCTGTCTGAAGGGGGCACACAGTGACTTTGAAATCCTATGGTTCAGACCAATAAGGCAAAGACAGCTAACAATTTGTCTTCTTTTACTGTGGTGTCTTGAAGCTGTAGATTAATTTGGCCTGAATGTAACTTTAACAAGCCTAAACAGCTACCTGGGAATACTTCCCTTTAGTCTTGCATCAATATGAACAACTTCCTTCACCTGACTGTGCTGTCACTGATCTATCATTATAGTTTCAGACTGACCAACCTGGCAGGGTTTTTTAAAACCTCATATTTTTCCTGGACTATGGCTGCGAGTCATTCTCTGGAAAGAGCTGACACTATAGAAAGAGGCCGTGCTGTTGCAAAAAATGCTTCATTTTCTATTTACAATGCCTACTTTTAATAGTTGTTAAAAGGTTCTGGGGCTTTGTGAGGAGGTGAGTCACACCATTATCAACACACTCCCCATAGTTCGGCGACTGGTGCGTTATGTATCTAATCAGGGAAAAATAGAGCTTGCGAGACAGACTGGCTTTGTGAGGTCCATCACCCATCAAACTACACTGAGAGAAAACTGGAATAAAAGGACGGCGGTGACAATGGTTACTATGGGAATTGCACCAAATGCACAATACCACAATCCGAGGCATTTGATGAAGCGATCCTAATTTGGGCGTCGTGGTTCTAGGACACAACAACCAAGACACGGTATTCTCCTCGGAGTGAACAATGTGACAGTGAGGTGGGGGATATTACATCAAACAGCAGCATGTGGTCCATTGAGACGGTCTGTACTGCTGTCAGCCTACGTTTTATTAATTATGAATCTGCTGATTTCAGCACCAGAGCTCCAGTTTCCCTGAAAGGCCAGAGGCCAGTGACCTGCATATGAACACATACACATTCAGGAACATGTCCACAGGCTGCAAGTAATAATAAATAGGGCTTGAAGCAAGAAAGAATCCTGTGCCTGAAATTTTTTTAGAGGGCCTTCTGCGCTAGGGGGTCCAGGGGCATGACCCCCCTGAAGAAAATTTTGAACATTTGACGTCTAAATGAATTAATCTGGTGCACTTTGAGAGTATCAATCAAGTATCACATCAAGGAGCTAGAATAACAATTTCAAGGTTTTTAATAATGAAATATGAACAGTTCACCAAAAAAGGAAAATTTGGTCATCAGCTACTACAAAATGGTTGGGGCCGGGCAATTTTAGGCAATTCTGAGCAACAAGTGGCAGAATAGGAAGACAACAAGAACGCATTAAAATGTACGTTTTACATCAGTTGAAGCTTGAACTCACGACCTCTGACACCAAGGAGCATCTTCTATCTGACTGAGCTAATTTGCAAGTGACAACTCATTGGTGGCTTCACAAATTATCTCACTTATCTCTACCACACCGCCTCTTTCTCTTTCTGTATGTGTGAATTGCAACCCCCAACCTGTAGCCATTTCTCTCTCTCTCTCTCTCTCTCTGTGTGTGTGTGTTTTCATCTCTCTCGTGTCTAGACCAAACTGAACAAATATTTATAGACAGACAAGCAACATCATAATTAAACAGGCTTTTATTTTTTAAATTTATTTTATTTTGAAAATTGGCCGGATTCTCTCGTCTTTTCTGTGTCCGACTTCCTGTTTGGTATGATCCGCTCTATCCAGCTTGACAGAGGCGCTCACGGCTCGTGTGAAAAATAGACCAGATGCCGAACTGAAGCGCTGCAGTGCGCGAGCCTCCGCGGGCGCTCCGCTCTGCTCACCGGCCTGTGTGGACAGTCAGATAGGTTAACATGGGCGCCGACTGAAAACTGCCTCCGCTGCTGGGCGCTGCGCTTCGGTTCTGCGTCCGGTGTGTCCGTGGCGTGACTGAATGAGAGACTGTGAAAACTTAAGGCCCGCCCTACTCTGCCTCTGATTGGCTAGAAGTCCTTGTTTACCTTGAGTAATGTGATACACCATTGGTAGTTGGAACTATCACTTTGCTTTGCTTTAAAACGACTGGTTAAATCACTGTTGCTACGGCAAGATGATAAAATATTCACGAGAAAAAAATATTCCTGCACCAGAATATCCCTGCGCCGGAAATCCGGCACCGTGCCGGAGAACTTCAAGCCCTGAATAAATGTATGCTCGCTGTGGAACTCATCCACTTTCAACCTTTAGAGGTGTTGCTATAAAGTCTATAAAGTCATTCATCTTTCTGTATGTCTGTGTGTGATGTGTGAGGACTTTAAAGTTACATCATTCTGAGAGTGTTTTGATGCCTTAAATCTCCTGTGTGAACGATGTTTACCTCACATTCTTGTCACGGCACCACCTGTCCTGATCGTCTGACAGGTTAGTAAGGGTCCTTGTCTTAATAAGCGGATGTGCTGAGTGTGGCTGAGAAGAACAGGGCTGAGAGCAGAAGGTCTTAAGGAAGCCAAAGAGGATTGCCAGGTGCCAAGCTCTATCCACATGAAGTGCAAATTTCAACCATTTTTGGGCGGAAAATCAGTAAAAGGAAATGCAAATTAGGGCATGGGCGGTATCTATTTTTTCATACCATCATAACTTGCTGCAATTTCACCAGGGTATACGATATTTGACAGTATTAATGTGTGCCCCAAACCCCAAACCAGCGAGTTTGCTAAATTCAGTCTAACAACTGAACAATATAAACTCACAAAATGACAAGAAAGTTTATATTACACTAGTTCTCCTTCTTAAACAGAGAAATACAACAGCACACCTTCTGAATTCAAGTTTCTCTCTTCCACTGAATTAAGACTAGCTTAACTGCCTCATTAACACATTGTAAAACACTCCATTTCAACTCAACAGATACAAATAAAAACTCACCAAATAGTTAGTTGGTTAACTGTTCCAACAATCACCAAATTTGGTTTGGTCAAAATAATCCCTTAATTCACTGAGTTAGTTATGAAAACATGCCGTTTCCCCTCTCTGTTTCTCTCTCTGCTTTTGTTGGCCAGCTGTTTACAGTCCTGTACTGTTATCCCCACCACACAGAGTCAGGTGTCTGTCAGCTCAGCTGCTGTTTCACCAGTAGAGGCAGGAAACTGATGCATGCTGTGCACTACATACAATGAGTTTAATAGACAGATGAGCGCCCGTATTTTTGACAGTAAAGAAAATAGTAACATCGTGATACTGCCAAAACCCAATGCAAATGTATGTGCAATACCACCCACTACTGTTATGTGAATATTTGGAGTTGGTAAATTGAGATAGGCAGTAGGTGGTGCTGTTTCCCCAGTCAGGTGCCATTAAGCCATTACAGTAAAAGAGGGCACAAAGAAATGACTTACAGGGCTCCCACACTTTCTTTAAACTTTAAATGTAAGGTCTTTTCAAGGACTTTCACAGTTAAATTCTCTCAAATTCAAGGACCCAACACCTAGCCTAGTTTGAGACTAGAGCTGGGTTGAAAAAATCGATTTAATCGTTTCGAATCGATTTTCCTTTAAATGGCACAATATCGATTCATTAATTAAAAAATCGATCTTTTACTATAACTATTTATTTTCCTCCGTGGATGTGTTGTACAGCCGGTAGCAGACTGCAGCAGCAGTACTATCAACCCAGATAATCTCGCGAGATCAGCATTTAGCACCTGTGGTCATGGCAAGAGATCTCGCGAGACAGCCGGACACTGAATGAAGACAGAGCAGCAAACAATGGTGGGAGTGCGTCCACTGAAGGCATGGGTCTACGGTGCATTTTTCTCACTCGCATTTTCTCCTAAAAATATAACGCTAATAATGTACACGTTTATTAAATGCACATCAGTTTCACAGAAAAGATTAAGAAATACCACTAAGCATCAGCACACTGCTAACTGTAGCCTCAGTTTGTACCTCATACAGATCTGCTGGTAAAGTTAACTTAGCGTTAGCAAGCGTGATAAAAGACAGCAGAGAGGTGACGTTGTGCAAATAAACTAGGGGTGTAACGGTACACAAAAATCTCGGTTCGGTACGTACCTCGGTACACAAGTCACGGTTCGGTTTTTTTTCGGTACAGTAAATGAAAAAAATAGACAACTATTAAATATCTTTTACTTATTGGTAACCTTATTAAAACATACCACCACAGCAGTTAACTCTTTTTACACAATTTTTTAATGAAACAAATATATATAAAATCCTGCTTTTTCACATTGTTTGAATGAAAATAGA
>NC_065513.1:30740835-30751564 GCF_006386435.1 Epinephelus moara | reverse complement strand
ATTTAAAATATTTATTTTGTATGTGTCAGGTAATGTTAAATAAAAGTACATGATGACTAATGTACTGCTTTGGGGTCAATTCTTAATGTAAACAGTATTTTTAATAGTAATGCACCAGGTCAGAGGGCTCCTTGTTAAATATACTTCATTAGTTCTCAGAAAATATCTTAATATCCAAGCAAATTTTGTATCATAATTGAAATATACTTGACTGAATCGATATTAAACTGAATTAAATTGAATCAAATCGTGAATCGAATCGAACTGAATCCTTGAAAATCGAATCGAATCGATCTGGAAAATCTGAATCGATACCCAGCCCTATTTGAGACACAGTTTCACTTAATGGTAGCTTTCTTGTTTGCTTGAAGCTGTTAAACCTGCATCATTCGACCATAATCACTCATGCATGCAAGATGCATTGCACTTGCACAAGGCAGGTAGCATCTGCAACAATGACGCAACTGCGGAAAGACAAACATAAAGACGGTGGAACGTAGCCTATTTAATAACATTAAGTGAAATTAAAATAAAAATGGACTGAATTTCTATTCTTACACAAAATATAAAAACTCAAAAACTCACACAATTTCATCATCCCTGAACCCTAAACCTAATTAAAAGAGGGAGTAACAATGGAGAAAACGTGATGTACATGTGGCATTTATGTTTTATTCATGTATTCATTTCCTCATTGCTCCACAAAGACCTGATCTGAGTTGCCATTTTTCGTCTCTTCAGAGGACATTTGTGTCACATGCTTCATGTATGTCATTATTAATTAGCCGAGTCTGTTTTCATTGCACTCTCAGGCATTTTGCTTTTGTGAATACTCCAACTTTTCCACCTCAGAGTGCAAACTTTTTTAAAAATATTTTCTGCATTTCCACTCAGTTTATTTATGTGTAAATTCAAAATGTGCACAGAAACAAGTGGATAAAAACACACCTACTGACTATAAAAGAATTTTTACCCACACAATTGTAAATATTGCAACAGTGTTTGCATGTGCTGGTATTTACTGTCGAGACAGGACGAGACAGTAAGTTAACGAAGTGTATTCAGTAGATGTATTTGTACCATTAACTCAGAACAGTTTGCAAACCATGCCTTTTTTATAGAGCCATTTACTGTATATTGCAGCAGAGCTGTGTCACTCTACATTCCCTAAAAGGTCAGCACTGTCGAGACGGGTTTGCTATTGGTCAGCGCCTTAAATTTACTTGTCAGAGTTTACCAAGTTGGACTCAACATGAACAGGAGGCCCAGGAGTTCAATTTTGAGCAAGATACACCAGACATGGGAGTCACTGAGTGGCACAGAGGAAACAGCACACACCCACCACTGCAGAAAGTCAGACTGAGCCTCCTGCAGACTTAGCTGAGTGTCCAATCAAACAACAATATTCACAGGCGTGGGTAGCACATAATTATTGTCACTGCAGTAGCAATTCCTATAAGGAACATAATGCATGGGGAAATAACTAGGAGGAAACACTGTGAAATAATATGCAGGACTAGGAAGTCTAAGGATAAGGAAGTCTCTTAAACAAATGTAAAAGCAAAGTCTGACACTTTGTTTGAAGCACTAAGTATTAGCCAACAAATATCCACACAAACACAGATGCTTCCTAGTCCCACAGCACCTCCTGTAGTTAGGTGTGCAGCATCATCTGTTGCTCTGGCTGAAGATACTACAATCTTTCATTAATCAGGATACTCACTCACCCATTTACACAACACAGTATCGACCAGAGCACATCCTAGGGTAGCTGTCTTTCAATATCATATCAGTCCTTCGGCAAAATGTTAGCTGTCGATAGATGTCCAAAGTCGACAACTTTGCTAGCTCACTTGTAAATCATATAGACTGTCAGCAAGAGTTTTTAATAGTTACTTAAACTGCAGCTGGTAACTTTTATGAAAAACAACTTTTTCCACATTTGCTGAAACTGTCACTATATTCACACAGCACTAAATGAGACAGATAACCTATAAAAAATAAAATCATACTCCTCTGCCTTGTAGCATTACTAATGGCCTTACTGCATGTGAACAAAAACAACCAATCAGAGCCAAGGAGTCTCTAACACAGCTGTCAATCATTTCAATCACTGCTCATGAACTGCGGTCAGACTGTCAAACTAGGCAGTGCTGATCAAATATGGACCAAAGTTCTGTTACTGAATTGCCTTTTTCTCTACTAAAATGTTTTCAGAGATATATTTCAGTGTACCGTTTAGCTGTAAAATGAGAAAGTTTGTGACCCGGCCGACATGTTGGATACAGATAAATGGAGTACTGCACAATTTTACAGTTTAACAGTATGTTAAAATATGATTTTGAAAACATTTAAGGCAAGAAAAAGGCAATGCAGTAGCAGAATCGTGATTCATATTTGATCAGCGCTGCCTAATTTGACCACAGTCCACAGGGCGATTGACATGACTGACAGCTGCTGTGCCACGGTCTGATTCTAGCAAATGCTATTAGAGACAGCTAGGGCTGTAGTCAACCAAAGAAAATCTTGGTCAACTGAAGTCGTACATAATCTTCAACTAATCGATTAGTAGTGGGGAAAAAAACAATCTGCACGTTATTTTTACATCTGGTGTGTCTGTGTCACTCTGCACTTACACCTCCAAAACGCTAGACGCCGGTGGAGGACTGTTAAGTGCTGTAAAGTTTAGTTGATTGAAAACACACACATGGCTTAATAGAGACAATTTCAAACACAAGTACGCGAATCAGCTTCACTATAAATCGCAGCATTGACAGACAAACACCTATGTTTTTCTGGACACATTTCCCCCACCAATACAACATGCTAACGTTATTAGCACAAGTCTAGGGCATTTTACATTGTATAAATTAGCCTAGTGGCTAGCCTACTTTTTCTCTACTCATAAAACCAGGGACAACAGCAAAATTTAACAAAGTTAACGTTATAAAATTCGAGTACATTACAACTCACAAGATTCACCGACAAAACAACTGTCTTATAATAAATGCGTTATCTAAAAAAATAACATGCTTAAGTTATTAGCACAAGCCTATGGCATCTAAAATTGTATAAATTAGCATAGCGAAAAGCTGAGATTTCCTCTGCTCATATGAAGCCAGGAAAAATGACACACAAGACTGAAAATGCTATTTTTGTGGAGGCTTTATTGTCTTCACAATTTATTGTTTCTTATTTATTGTTTCTTATCTGTGAAATTAAAGTATATAAAAGCTTTGTTTCCACTGAGGGAAATGGTTTCAGCTTAAAAAAATAAAAGGGAGGACTGAATCCCCGCAACGTGCAGTAACATTTCTGGGGAGGTGCACGTTAGGCTACACTGACACAGAGCCTACGCCGTCGATTCAACACAGAAGTAGAAATTCCACCTTAGGGGTACAGCTTCCTTCTTTATTCCTGTCAGTGCACTGGTCATCTGGTCACAGCCTTCCCAAATATATGGGTTACACACAAGTTACTGGTTCATGATTACGCAGTATATTTACAAAATTTGGTGCATTACTTTTTGTAGGGAAATGTACAGACAGTGGATGAGAATAGCCTGCATAGAAACTGGTACTTGGTGTACCAAGGTGTAAAAGTCTTTCCGTTGTGACTAACTTTTAGCTAGTGAAGCAAAGGTTAAATGTCGTAACAACAAGTTTAATTGAAAGCATGTTCCTTTGTGAAGAAATCTGAAAAATGGACTTTTGGGCTTTGTAATTGTGCAGTCTATAGCTTGTACCAGGTCCAATAATTGGCTGTTTTTCTGCTCAGCTGGTCTAGTAAATTAACTTCACATTGGTGCTATATGGATCTGACAACATCTTACATATGGGCTGCCTCTCTGTGCAGTGATATGTACTCCAGGCTTAAAAATAAAAGACCTGAATCGACTGCTCTTTGGCAGGACCCAATATCTTCCCTACAAAACCATCAGTGTAAATTTAATTCATTATCAGCGTGGCTTTGAATTGAACAACTCACCCTTCAAAACAAGAGGTATGGGTGACAGAAGCACGATGTAAATGATTCTAGCAAGTAAACTAATTCAGTTTCAGCAGCTGAATAATAACAATGAAGTCTAATGCTTCCCAAAACTTATTTGTGGTCGCTTGTAATACCTGAGAGACTCGGTACAAGTTCATGGTTTCCCGGCAATTCTTCATTTGCAGTAGGGGGGTAACTTTTGTAACTGATAATTGAACTTTTTAGTTGAACAGTGTAGATCTACCAAGCAGCACAACAAATCATTAATCACTACGTTTTGGCGTGTGGAGTGAAAGTAGTGTTTGAAATAGATGACTGATGCCATGGATACTTCCCCATGTCTTCTGTCATCTCACTCCCTGGGTCTGGTTTCTCTCCAAAATAGCCTTTGTACTATAATGCAGACACCACTCATCTACAAGCAGCCTCCAGGGATCATGGAGCAACTGGGCTTTAAAGTCAAAGACAGTCAGAGGATAGAAAGGAAGGAAACAACCGCTGACGAAAGATAAAGAGGGATATAAGGTAAGCAGGGAAGTTCTTTGACAGACTCACCTTGGCTCTGATAGACGTGACATCGAAGGCATGTCCTAGGACACTTTTAAATAGTTTTTGACAACCTTAAATCCACCAAGTCTGTCAAAATTTCTAATGAGACTCAACAAGAAGAATTTCAATCATTTTGTTCTGTTTGGGTATATCACATCCAAAGTTCCTCTTTTATTGTTTTTCCAAAATAACATCTTAAAGCTGTTGACGTGCCTTCATTTACTTAGCATGTGGGGGCAATGACCATTTGTATGTCAATCACTCACCTCCTATTACATTAATTTCATGAAGAAAACTTTCTCTGATGCCTTTACAGTGACAGGAGAACCCAAAAAATTTAAATAATCAAAGTCTGCATTTAAAAACAGCAAAACTGTATCAACAGATGCATTTACAAAATCTCACACAACTCGTGCATTATAATCTGAGTCTCATTTGCCCAGCTGTATGCTCAATACTTCCCACACACATGCTTTTTGCTAAACCATTACAACATAAAACACTTTCAACAACAAGTAGCGTGCCTGTAGCATGCCTGGTCACACGCTTGCATTTCAGCTCTGCACCAACTGTTTGAACTAACATGATAAAAATCTTAACGTTTGAGTAAAAATGCAAGTGTTTGGGAAGCAGTACGAGTTGTGTAAGAAACTGTAAATTAATGTTTTGATTTAGTTTTGCTGTTGTTGAATGTGGACCTCGTTTACTTCAATTCATGACAAATTTTCACCTTTTTTGGATTCTCAGTTCACCATGGAGGCATGCAAAGTTTTCTTCACAAATTCAAGGTAACCTAGGATGAGAAATTGGTATAAAAATGGTAATTTTGCAGGTAAAGTATTCCTTTAAACCTTTTCTCTATCTATGAAAAAAGCTACAATCTACAGAGTAAAAAAAGTTAAGTGGACTGTGATGTTGCCTTTCTGATATCTTCTGGTCATGTTTGAGTGATTAATCTCTTGTAATGAGTGGGCTGGGGTGAGATCAGAATCAGGCAGTCATGATACATTTATCAAAAAAAAAATTGAGGTAAATGTCCAGTGATGCGTTCGACTGTCCCTCTCATCAGATGAGGGTGAAAAGATTATTGATTCCTGGATGCATCAAAATTCTCTCCTAAATGATTCAACACTGATGTAAAAACTCCTTAATTAGAATTCAGAGGACTGAGCGGACCAAGCACTCACTGCCGGCTAAATAGCAAGGTACTCTTCTCTGTCAGGCAGCTACTATTGAATTCTGTTGAATAGTCATATTTTACATTCATAGAGGAGCCTCTATGAGTAAGAGATATTCTGCTCCTTGATTTGATATGTATAATCCTGTTGAATTAACTAATCCTGACCAGTGAGCAGCACAGAAAATCTATGCAAGTAGCATAGTTTCAGGGTGGGCACCCAAGATTAGAGTCACCAATTTAGTATCTCACCAAATGTCTGCCTTCTGTTCCTGTGATATGACATCATGTAATGGCCAGAAGTGTTTTTGCATAACATCATACGTCACGGTAAATATGACCTTTGACCTTTTGGATATAAAATGGCATCATTACGTCTTATTAGATATTTGTGCATAATTTTATCATAATTGGCAGATGAATTCTTGAGTTATAGCCAAAAACATGTTTTGTGAGGTTATAGTGACCTTGACCTTTGACCTTCGACCACCAAATTCTTATCAGTCCATTCTTAAGTCCAAGTGGACTTTTGTATCAAATTTAAGGACACTCCCTCAAGGTCTTCTTGACATATTGTGTTTGCAAAAATGAGATGCAAAGTCAGTGACCTTTGAACTTTGAAATCGAATCAGTTCAACATTATGTCCAAGTGGACGTTTGCGCCAAATTTGAAAAACTCCCTCAAGAGCCCCGTTTCCACTTTTGGTATGGTGCCTTTGGAACCAAAAGTAACCCTTCAGACATGGTAACTAGACCCTAGCGTTTCCACCACAAACAGTACTCTTAAATGTGGGCAGGGTTGTTGACACTCACTGCTCCGTCCAGCACTCACTGTATTTCCTCATTACCAGTGACACAGATGGAAGTCTGCACCTTGTCTATTGTCCACAGAACGGGATTGCATGCCGACATTTTTCTGAACAAAACAAAACAGGCTGCAGTTGTGCATTCAGTCCTTCTCAGGCAAATCGGGGGTTTAGCGTTGCCGTAGCCCACAGGAACACCATGATGCTTTTTGCACTGAATAACATCACAAGTTCACGTTCCACATTAAAAGTTCCTGGCAGTCGGCCCAGTGAATTAAGTTATTTTTTTTCTCAGACTAGAGCTGCTGCAAGACACAGCAAATATCCTTTCATTTTATAGTTACAGTTTACTAATAAAACTCTCCACGGTATGAACAGTGGTTACATGAGCTTCAAAACCAGCCACAGCTCAGCCCTGAGCAGAGTGCCCATCTGCTATTGACCAATCAATGGACTGCAGTGTTCACAGCTCCACCTTTTAGTACCAGATCTGTGTGCTAGGTACCCCAACAGAGGGGTGACCAAAAATGGGAATAGTATGGAACAGTTCCAATGGTACCATCCACAACTTTTCACAGTGGAAATGGAAAAAAGCATAGCGAACTGAACTGAACTGTACTGCTTGGTGGAAACAGGGCCAAAGTCTTCCTGAGATGACACATTCACAGGAATGGCACAGATGCATGGTCACAGTGACCTTAAACTTTGACCACCAAAGTCTAATCAGTTCACTGTTGAGTCCAAGTGGATGTTTGTGCCAAATTTAAAGCAATTCCTTCAAGGCGTTCTTCAGATATTGTGTTTACAAAAGAAGGACAGACGTACAGATATTCTGAAACCATATTGCCTCTGGTCGCAGCTACCACTGGCGCTGAGGCATAAATATAAAACAGCTGTTGCTTTATGGACAACATCCTGCTGCATGAATGAGTTAACTTCCTCTACAATCGTTCATCAGGAGCGGTGTGCTTTGGTGAAATTATCATAAAAATGTAATACAAACACAATGACATATTCACAATTACTAGAGACTATTTCTTTGAACCTAATTAAAACAACAAACTAAAATTGTGTCTGCCATCATGTGGATAAACTGATGTGTGAGGAAAGATATGTGCGTGAGGAGCCACAGGCTGCAGGGCTAGACACTGCCTCCCACCAAGTGTCATCCAGCTGGGACATGATGCCTTTCAAATAGCAGCCTCCAACACTGCAGGCTACAGGATTCATGGGTTCAGCCTGGACACTCGACAACAATGTCAAGTGTATTGCACTGTAGCTTTCATCAACCACCTAGGTGTTAATGGAAGCTGATATTTGTGCTCGGTGACAGACATCTTCATGTTTTATTGGTACACATATTAGAAACAGCACTTAATCCAGCAGTCCAGTGATAGCCAGGAAGTTTTTTTTTAACTTAACTTTTGTGATTCAGGAAGCTGGTTTAAGTGCTTTGTAAATTACTCTGACTAAAAGCCAATTATGTCTGATGTTAGGTCCAACACAGCCATCATTTGCAGGAGTCACTCTGCCATTTGGGAGCTACTCTTATTCTTAAAATGTTTTGAGAATACAGCCCAAACCCTGTGCCTTTATAAAGAAGTTCTCTTACACTGCAATTAGGTTTATTTCCATTTATACTCATTAGGGCTGTCAAAATTGCTCAAAAATGACATTCGAATATTCGTTCTAAAAATAACTCATAGGTTCGAACCATTCGAATTTTGTTTTTCTCGCATTATGTCCACAAGAGGGCAAACTAATATAAGGAAACATACTTGTATATGTATTAATACAAGGAAACATAACTACTACTTTTTATTTCAACATAAACGTCTTTGAAAACACACCTACACATTAAAACACATAAAACAATTATCTATAACATTACGTTAGAAACGACAGCGGACCTCTCGCTCGCCCCCCTCTCTGACCCGTCAGGCCACACCACTTGCGGAAGCGCTGCGAAGAGCCTCGAAGCGCCAAGAAGCGAAGCCAGTTTCCTTTCAGCGCCCATGTTAACTGATTGTGTCATCCACACCGGTTGCGCTGCGCCGCTCTGGTCTATTTTCTGCGTGAGCCGCGAGCGAATGTGTCAAGCCGGGTGACGGAGACAACAGCTGGGAGCAGAACTGCTTGTCGACCAGCATGGAGAAATGCGCGTCTGATGTGAACGGAAGTGCTCCGGCTCGTGCGAGAATTTCGGTGTGCTGCGCTTCGCAGCACCTCCGCGGGCAGTGTGGCAGGCCAACGCCCACTCGCAAAGAGGACAGCTGCGGTGGTGTTTTTTTTTCTCCACAATCGAATATCACTTTTCACATTCGAAAGTCCATTTTTTTAAAATTCATTAATTTAAATTCGAATTTAGAATATTCGTTGACAGCCCTAATACTCATTAATGTAAAGTCATTTTGTTATTCTTTGCATTCTGTAATGGTGGCTGTAATGCATGTTCATTTTTGAGTTAAGAGATCAGAGAACAACGTTGGCTTACAACTGTACTTAATTAAATAGCATTGATTGGCATTGACTGGATGCTACAAATACATTTGTAGACATTTGTGAAGAGGCAGGGAGACAGACAGGCACAGTCGGTGCAGCCAAGAGAGTCTGCAACATTATGGAGTGTCTGGCTAGTGAGGAGGGGAACTAAATGATAATGACCTTGATTATGATCGACTAACAATAACTGCCACATGGACGTCACCTGGAGGGGTAGAGAAGGGGGAGCGAAGGAGAGTAAAGAGCCAGATGACGGCAGGGAGCAGCTCACAGCTGAGAGCAAAACAATGCTCATCTTCCAAGGGAAGATCACACCCAGACCAAGGATTATATGAGGACCACAACAGGCTTTGAGGTGATAGAGAAACACACTGGGACTATAAAAGGTAGGGCCAGCCAAAGACTACCAGTGCTACCAGTAAAAACACACTGGACAGCCATTGGGAGCTGGATCCAGTCAAAGAGACCAAGTAATATTCAGTTAATACTGGTATGACATGTTTTGTGGGCCCACAGTTTTGGCAGTGAAAACAAATTATTCCACAAACACTCTTTGCACCGCTGCACTTGGTTGTCTATTTACACAACTTCTGTTTACAAAGCCTTACTGGATGGTAAACAGGATTACGACTGCCCTTTGCCATTAGCACTTGAGATGTGCTGATATGCTGTGTACTGGTTTTACTGTGATTAAACATTCTGATGTTAACAATACTGCCAAGAATTTCTATAACTGTCTTACTATGACTACTGTCAGTGTCCGAGGGCAGCGTGAAGCATGACTCTAACTTTATTAGCAATTTTATTTTAGTAAGTAACAAGGGAGCACCTTTCTACTGTGACCAGAGGCTGAGACACTGAAGTGAGCTCTTTGTCTGTCTAGTATATGGTGTGCTAACGTTAACTAGTCAACCTACTATAGTCAAGCACTGCTAATTCCAGGGAACTGAGTTATAATGTTAAGGGACAGAGTAGGCATGAGTTAAACATGACCAACCAACCAAGGGAAATTTGCTACATCAAGATTGTGCAGTCCACAACGCAAAAATGATTTCAACTTCAATTAAAAGTAATTTCTAATAAACTTTCTTAAACTCTGAACAACTTGCATTTCTTGATCGTGTTTAAAGTGTCATTGATGTTAGTTATTTTACAGGGCCCAAAGTTGCAGGATATGATTTACTGTCAAGTTTGTTCGGTAAAAATAATCAAAAACACACATGGTATGAAGTAATTTTACTTTATTTTAGGCAGTGATTCCAGTATTTCAGGCCACAGTAATTGCAGCATCAAAATGTGATACTGGGACATCCAGGGTCTGAAATTAACACCCAACAAGCGCCAAATACGGGTAGAGTATCCATTTGGCGAGTAAATCTTTGAAGGCTATTGGCCACACTGGTGGGTAAATGTTTGCAGACCTGCCAACCTTGAAGAAAGGTTATGAGTATTTTGAAACATCACATGGCGAAATCCTATTTTCATGCAGTTTCAAGCCTCTTTCACACAGAGCACGATTTTCGCGGCGCCCACCGCGGGGTAGGGCGCAGAGCAAGCAGAGAGCAAGGCGCGCAAGACAGGAGTTGGGGGAGTACAGGCTCGTTCAGGAGCTACAGCTCCATGGTGACCGCTTCCGGGTCTATTTCAGACTCTTCTCTGCTACTGGACGCGCCGAGGTGTCGTCACAGCGCGTTGCGGTGAAATT
>NC_065513.1:30585769-30740647 GCF_006386435.1 Epinephelus moara | reverse complement strand
CCTATATTCACCGGGTATCAACTTGAGTGACATCTTGCATAGACAAATACACTGAAACCGGCGAAATGCGCGATCGAGTGATATGCGTACTTTTAGAGCATCAAATCGTACCAGCGTACTTTGATGTCAAAATGCGTGCCTGGTACGCAAAATGCGTACAGGTTGGCAGGTCTGTGTTTGTACCAAAATAGTCATGTAATAAAAAACTATGCTGAGCGACACCACATTTTGGCATCATTTATGGACACATACACACACACATCAGATGCGGTTTTACACACATTGTGCTGTGAAACTGACCGACTCAAGTGCTCAGAGTTTTGTGGTACTGTTTATGGTTCAGGACATCAGCTGATCCTCAAAACTATCACTTGCTGCCACTCTGCTGCTATCATTACGCTAATGTGAAACCAAGGGGTTCTGATGAGGTAATCAAATGATAACACAGAGGCTCTATAGTCTGAACAAAGACGGCAAACTCTTTATTACCTCCCACATTGTCAGTGGCAGCACATTAAAGCTTCATTCCCTCCATTCTTACCGATCACAATAAAAGTCTTAGACATATACACCGTATCACTGCTTACCAGAGGGAACTTTTCCACATGCTGAGTCTGTGGTGACAAGTTGTTCAATTCACACAATTCAATCTATTAAAATAATTTTGCTTAAAAGTTTGCTCTGGCCTCTTCTTCTTATGTCAATGGCATCTACTGAAACAAATATACATGTAACATTCATTCATTCATTTTACCTAACCCCTTATCCTGTTTGAGGTTGTGGGGGGCTGGAGCCTATCCCAGCTGACATTGGGCCAGAGGCGGAGTTTGCCCTGGACAGGTCCCCAGACTATCACAGGGCTGACAAATAGCGACAGACAACCATTCACACTGACTTTCACACCTACGGACAATTTAGAGTCACCAATTAACCTGCATGTCTTTGGACTGTGGGAGGAAGCAGGAGTAGCCGGAGAAAACCCAGAATGACACAGGGAGAACATGCAAACTCCACACAGAAGGACTCCCCCACCCCAGGGTTCGACCCCTTCCCCTGGGTTCGTACCAGGAACCGTCTTGCTGTGAGGCAACAATGCTAACCACTGCACCACTAGCAGCAGGTAAAAAAAAATTGCTTGGTCAGTGGATTTTTTCATCTACCAGTCTCCTTGGCCGGTGAGTAGTGTTGTCAAAAATATCAATTTATCAATACATAGATTCTGGATAGTTAGAACAGTTGCAATACTCATTTCACGCAGTATTGATACACCTGTTCCAGCTGCCCTTCTCGCTCTCTTAATGTTAATGTTACCTGCAGTCATTCTGCTGTTGTCTGCTACTAACCAACAAAAGAAAAGTCATCACCTTGTTACATTTTTCTTTTAATAAAAATGGAACTTGTGTGCCCTCAATGGCATTTTTTCCTTGCAAATGGTAAAATTTTCATCAAAAACTGTATCGAATATCAATATTTTTCAAGGTAGCTATTAATGTTAGAAATTCCAGTATCGTGACAACACTACCTGTGAGTCAAAAAAAATATTTCCGTCACTGAGCATACTCCTCATTAGTGTCCCCTATTAGTGTGAAATAGCTCATGCATCCAGTGCATGGATGTATGATTTCAGACATCTGATCAGAATGAATTCTCAGTGTTTTCCTGTGAAGGGTTTCCATACAGGTTCTTCCCAATTTATAAAGACCCTGGGGCAGAAGAGGGATTAAGCCTTCTGCAAGGTTTTGGAATGCCTCAGGATTCAACCAGGGAGAGCTTGAAGACAATGTGAGGACAAGGATATCTGAGCTACCTTGCTTAGCCTGCTGCAACCCCAAACCAGACCCAGGTAAGTAGGGTTAAACAGATGGATGGATGAGGATAAGGGGCTAAGACCACTGAGGCCTGTTGGAGGGTTTCGCTTGTCAGATCAGATAAATGCAGTTCCAACACACACACACACCTGTCTGTGAAATCACTTTAACAACTACAGTACCTGCTTGACTCCACAGATAACTGATTTATTTAGGTGGTTGCATTTTCATGGCAAAGACTTTTCCTTTAAGAAGTAAGGAGCACTAGATGATGAGAAGATGATGGGCTGCCTCTGCGTTATTACCATGAAAAAAAAAAAACTAATCAGCCATTTTATATAAAAGCTAAATGGCTACAGCAACAACTTTAAGAGTTTAAGGAGACTGAACTATGGTATAGACACAGCACTGAAAATGTTCTTCAGCTCTAGCTAATTACCCGGGCCAAGTTATGAGTCACATTAGCACAGATGCAATTCCAATTCATTAGTGTAATATTCAGACTTTAATGCTGCTAATTTTACAGCAGTTGCCTTCACCCACTGTTCAATGCTCAGTCATGCTAGCAAACACACACACACACACACACACACACACACACACACACACACACACACACAGAGAATACAGCTTGACAGCTTTGAGGCATCTCTGTCTGCTAATGCCCCTATAGATTTGATGACCAGTGGAGTAGATGCTATAAACTCAGTCCTTTCTGGGCTCTGGCTGACATATCGACTGGAGCACAGCATATATAAAGTGATGACAAAGACTGATAGCATGGGGATCTCGGTTAGCATGACCCCCCGGCAATATTGACGTACTTTTAAAGATCATGCACAAGGTCTTAAGGTCTCACTCGTGCTCTCTCCCCCTCTTTCTCTCGAAGGCTTCTCAGGCAAAGAGTGTTTACTTTGATAATAGCAGTGTTTCACTCTCTTGACATCTGCTGACTGGTACTGGCAGGGTTCCAGCCTCACTCTGCGCTATCTTTGATAGACTGTGGAAGTTGTTTTAATTGTAGGGCTGTGACATATTTGGGAATTAATAACTGCTAGCTGTTTGCTTAGCATAATCAATCTGCTGGCTGGAGACAGGAGTGTGTTCCACTAGTCTACAAGTTAATTTTATGGGGAGTGATTGTTTATAGCACAACATTTAAATTGTGTTGCTACTTGTTCAGCAACAATGAGACTCAATGCATGGACACAGGAATAAACTTTGGCAACCCAAGAGTTCAGCACAACAGATTATAAAGTGCTCTCGTCTGAACACAAATTCAGCTGTTGATTTGTGTACTTCAATCTCGAGGGCAGCCACAGTGGTGTAAGGAAGTTACGACAGGCCCTAGTGCACACGATCATACATGTATTGTCTTGGCACAAATAGACACTTGACATTGGATAACATCAGCATATACAGTATATTACCCTGCATATCAGAAAAAAAATAAAAAAGTAAGAAATTAATCATTTTATTGAATAGTTTTATAGCTTATATAGATAATAGGGATGCGCGCAATTAGTCATCTTAATGATTTAACATCCGCCCCCTTGCTAGTTGGCAGCAGACGTGGAGTTTTAAAACAGCACAGTGGGAAACTGAAGAGAGGAAAACAAAACCAGCAAAACCGCAAAACCAGTGTGGTTTGGTTGCATGTAGACTCTGTCAGAAAAAACTGGCATGTAGTCACCCGACTGGAGAAATGTGCAACCACATTCAACTCAAGTATTTGGATGTTAACCTGCACGGAACGACGACTGCTAGCGGTGCTAGCCATACTCAGGCCAATTTGACATTGTTCACCCAGAGACGCTGTGATCTCGCCTGGTCTGAGAAGATAACGCAGCTCATCACGACAACGACCTCACACAATATGCTTCCACTTAACTTTGTTGAAGGTAAAAGCTTCAGGAAGTTAATGCAAAATGTTAAGCCTGAATACACTTGAATACACCGTGTAACATGTGTTGCTGTCATGTTCACATTCATACTGCACGGCGCAAGGCATTTAAAATCCAACATGGTTGTTGAAGATTGTGATTAAAGGCTTCAAAGGGCTCTTTATGCACACAATATTTTTTGGGACAATGTTTCAAATACTTAACAATAAATTGTGCTAAATTTTGACTGTTTTCTGACTATTTTCCTTTTATTTGACTAGTCGACTAGTCTTAATTAAAATTTTTGTTTAGTCGACAGGGAAACTAGTCACCAGGAACATCCCTAATAGATAAAGCACATAAGGTTGTTTTAGATAGTTACTGACTACTGATTATTTTTTAATCATTTATCTTGAAACACAGGTTTATTTCCAAGGTGGCAATCTGAATCACTTACAAGGGCCTGCTTTCTCTAGGGGCCCCTACACCCTAGGGGCCCCAGTGCAATCGTACTGCCCTCACTGTCTGTATTTACGCCCATGAGCAGCGTCCATTATTACAGCAACACAGCTGAACTGAACAGCAAGTCAGAATGCAAGTAGAGTGTGTTTTAAAGGGACAGTTAAGCCTAAAATCTACAATACATATTTTTCCTACTATCTCCCATGGACGAGAGGCTCATGCTTGTGTAAGCGCAAGATTTAAACATTAAAAGTATCCTTCTCGGCTGAGCTGTAACATTAGCTAGCTCAGTGCTGCTAGGCGAGCTAGCAGTAGATGCACACTTTCTTCTGAGCAGTAATACAGGTGGCGGGTGTTGCTTGGTTGGAAAGAAAATAGTTCCTACATGAAGCTGCTCACAACAAGGTCTGTGGATTATTTTGTGTAACTAGGTCATGATTTCAGCAAAGAGACATTGCTGTTGAGTTTTTCCAAATGTTTTTTTGGCACTTTAAGCACCACAAGCTGAGTGCTATCTAGTTCCATTATATTGGAGAGAAGGAAGACATATCTGTGGCCAGTATCAGCAACAGTCTGCAACTCACACCAAAACAATCTAGATTAATATATAGCACTACAGGCTAGGGGAAATTTATGTATTTTGATTTTGGGGTGAACTGTCCCTTTAATATTAATGGAGGTAAATAAAAGTGGAATTGCTTTACGATATCTCCCAAAGTTGGAGTGTTGTTGGAGCGACTGATAACAGCACAGCCCAGGAAAGATGTCTTGCTGTTGGTTGATACTGGACTAAACTTTGTTATCACCATCATTAATATTTAGAAGACACTGAGTCTAGCCCTATCCTGGACAAAGGCTCCATGACAGAGGTGCTCCATATTCGTGCATCTTGTTCTACAGTTCCAAAGAGAATAGGAAGTGAAAGAGTAAGCACCATGAATTCTGCATGACTCCACAGCCTCTCACACCTGACTCACTTTCAACAAAGGCCTGACACCAGGGTCAGTTTGGGGAATGTTGTTTATATTCTGACAACTTGTAAAAAGTGGGATGAAGCCAGCACAGACTCTAGTATCTGGCTTTGAGCACCTATGAACCACGGTTTACAGATTTACTTCCGCCCACGTGTGACCCGGATTCATCCAGTGTGTTGAATGACAGCCAGATGGGATTCTAAATTTATTCTGGTGAAATGAATCAAATCAGCAAAAGAGAGGGAGAATGGCTCTGTAGGCTGAATTACAAACAGTATAGGGGAGGATGCAACATTTCCATGACTAGTCATCAGGAAAACTGCTGGTGAAAAGCACTAGCAATGTTTTTATAAATAAATGATCAGCTTAACACCACCTTAAATACCTTATTATAATCTCACCTTTTTTATTTTTACTTGTGTTCATCAACAACTTTGGGGAAGGTTATCTTTGGCTGGGCTTAAGATAACAAAACTTTTAAATCCTCACACATTTAAATTGGATCCTATAATACCCCCAGATGAAATTCTCTGATTTTATTCTCTCCACTTGCACACACTTAAAGACACTTTATCTTAGCTCTCTCGCACACAGACACACATTCACACTCTCTCTTGCTTTCTCCCCACAACTTCTTGGCAACTCGACAGATTTATCCATATAGTCATGAAATGTGTTCTAGGACACACTATGCTGGATAAGTTTTGCTTAATTTACAGTAGACTACCCTTTATGTTCAGCTGTCTATCACAATTGTAGGCTCCGCCAGCTTGTTGTTGCTTTGTGGTCAACATTTAAGATGTCCTTTCCTTTTGTTTACCATTGATTTGTCTTATTTTGACCACAGCTACCACTCAAAGCAATGATATTCATCCAGAACTCACTACAAGCAGAAAAATACCCCTATTCACTAGGGCTGCCCCCTGATAATCAACCAAACGTTAGTTGACCAGAAAGGTCATTGGTCTGCAAGATTTGAAACTCTATTAGGAGCTGCACCTTGTCAAAATAAATCAACACCTATATGACTGGACAATGTGAGGATTTAATTTGAAAGAACAGGCACAGGAAGAGGCCACACTCAGCAGTCAGACAGGAGTCACTTTACAAACCAATCACAGCCGACAGATATCTTTCCCTTCTTCTGTAAATATTCAGTCTGATAAATACGGAAAAGTTGATCATGTAAGTGCAGGGCTACCCACAGCTTTACATCTGTCCCACGGACGATAGGCCTACACACTTATAAACAGCACCTGGAAGAAGATCATCTCTGCACTCAGGATTTCAGGTAAATAGGCTCTATGATGCTTGTTAAAGTTGCTTAGCAACCTCAGAGGCAACCTGCCACCACGCTCTTGAAAGTTGGCACAAAAACGGCACATACACCCAGCACCTGACCTCACGTTTTCCAGGCAATTAAAGACACGGCATGTGTACAGCCTCTAACTTCCAGGGCTGGTACCTGCGGTTATTCTACAGGCTAGTTAATAACATGTTGGGCATGAAATCCAAAGAGTGGGATCATTTTGAGAAGGTGAAGGACGAACCCAAGGTGATATGTAAACTCATCTTCATTAGTCGACTACAACATGACATATCATCTGAAATATGGAAGTAGCTACATGCCCATTAGCCATTTAGCACAATCATTACTGTTTTGCCGACAGCGTCGTTAACAGGCGGCTCGCTCAGTGTGTGACGTGCACTTGTAGATAAAATATAGGCCTATATTAATGAAGGTTCATTAGTACGGTTTTGTATTTCTCTGTAATGTAGCACAGTGTTAACAATGTTACTGATACTATTCTTTCTCACACCTTCAACTCAAACCATTGTGTTGCCCCGCCCAAAATATATCATTTGATAATTAAATTAATATCGTATACATGTGGGTGACTAGTCGACTAATGGCCCTAAATGATGACTATTGGTCGACTAGATTCTTCCTCGGGGGCAGCCCTAGCCCTTCTACGACACACTATGCTGGATAGGTTTTGCTTAACTTACAGTAGACTACCCTTCATCTCAGCTGCCCATCACAACTGTAGGCTCCACCAGCTTGTTGTTGCTTTGTGGTCAACATTTCAGAAGTCCTTCCCTTTCATTACCTTATTGATTTGTCTTATTTTGACCACAGCTACCACTCAAAGCAGTGATATTTCCAACTAGAACTGAGAGCATTTCTCTCCTGGGGACCACAGCAGCTCTGCTCGGCAGTCTGTATTTTCGGTCATGCATTCACACTCCTGTTTCCTGTTATTCTAACAACAAAGGGCCTATATCTGGCCTTTATCCTGCACTCCTCCTCAAACTTCATCTTCAACTATAGTAACGGTCAATATTTCATGACTCATCATTAATATTTAGAAGACACTGAGTCTAGCCCTATCCTGGACAAAGGCTCCATGACAGAGGTACTCCATACTCCTGCATCTTGTTCTACAGTGGCAAAGAGAATAGGAAGTGAAAGAGTAAGCACCATGAATTCTGCATGACTCCACAGCCTCTCACACCTGACTCACTTTCAACAAAGGCTTGACACCAAGGCCAGTTTGGGAAGTGTTTTTTATGCTGACAACTTCAGCCAACACAGACTCTTGTAAAATCCTGATAAACATCTCCTAGGAGACAGCACAAAAACATGCACCCTCTCTGAGTCCCACATGCACAACCTGAGGCCCTTAACAACACATGCTATGTGCTGGAGAATGATGTAATTATGGTGCAACTATGAAATTTAGAGGAGTCATCCATTTAAAGTCATATTAAAAATACTTAAATAAGTTAAGCTGGTTGACATGCTGCTGCACTGTTTAGCTTCTACTACAAGGGAAACATGAAAGAAATGCATGTGACATTACAAGCAGCATAGGATCCAATACTATCAAATACAGCCAGTGGTGTAGTCATCCACTCAGGAATGCTGATTTGTATACCAGCTGCACTACCCTGATCGGTGGATACTGCATATTAATGCCCATTCTGGTAGTTATCATTCTGCACTGTCTGACAGCAGGCAGCGCAACGCTCAGCAGAGCTGGCAGAGCTTGGAGAATTGGCTCTGACGAGGTCCTGTTTTGCGTGGACTATTTTCTGGCTGCTGGCAACAAGCAGCCCTCAGGGCTTTATCAGCCAGGAACACTCGCAGGGAATCAGTCGCAATAACCGATCTATTGAAACCAATAATGTACAATGACTTGCAAATCGATCTAGACAGCAATATGAAAGTAGAAATCTGTGACTTTCCTCATATCACCGTGAAGAGACTGCACAGCTGATGCGGAAAGTTGCGGTGAAGCCTGTTGTTTATTCATCCATTTGAAAATTTGAAACATAAAAGCTGGCAAAGTGTAACAGTTCAGTGCCTCTGCTTTATTTTGATGTGTAAAACTGACTTCAGCTGTGCCTGCTCTGGGTTTAGCAGCCTTTCTTACTGTCAAACACAGAAGGTGTGACCTGACAAGCCAGACAAGCTTATAAACACCTCTGAAGAGCATCTTAAACCACATTAAATATGCTGGTTGTTTTTTTTTTACAGTTCGCCACCACATAAACTGGTATAAATTAATTATTAAAACATTAGAGATAACAGCTTTACAAGCATAGAAAACAAGCAAGTAAACACCTGCACCACATGATATATGAGCCAGGTTAAATGTTTTTTGCCACAAGATCATCCTTTTTTTGACAGAGCCCACTGAGCAACCTCATTTCAATAAATAGGGTTCTGCATTTTAGTTTTTGTTTATGCCCTCCTTGCCTGGGCACGGCTCGTCATGGTTATCTTGTCATTTGTTGGGGAAAATCAGAAACACTTGGTTAGAGTCAAATGATCTCCCCGCTAATGGAAATACTACAGAATCAATGTCATGTAAAAATTGGATCGCAATGAACCAAAATCACAATTTTAATTAATTGTGCAGCCCTTCTAAGAAGGAGCCCCGACAAGAAACACTGTAGATCTCACTGATGCACTCACACGGCACACAGAAGAGCATGTTTTGACAATGTCCCATTATTAAACTCACATGGCGACAAATCCTCTTTAGAGCAACACTCATTAAAGATGTCTTTTATATTTTATAGACAGCAATTCAGTGTTTCAAAATACATTCTATCAAAGAGTCACGAATCACAAAATGTCATTAGTCACAGAATTAAAACACAGAGTGGGTGGATCCTGTCACTTAACCCAAAGGGTGGGCTTCCGAGCACCCTCCTCTCCTGTTAGCCCCCTCCCTGCACTTTTTCTACACCAAATGGAATTTCCCATGCATTTGTGCCCCCAAAAGCTTGACCCCAGATCACTGTTTTATCTGCGTCCATTTAATGCACAAAAGGGCAAATGCATACAATTTATTGTTGATAGAAAATATGAGCTGTCAGAGCTGGGGAAGTCTGTACGGGTAGAGTGGATTTTGCACACAACCCCAATTAACTCTGTTTGAACAAGCATCTGGGTCCCTGAACATCCATCCCATTTGTTCTGAGACCTCCTCTAACCCTCCCCACTTTGACGAAAGAGAAAAAATTAAAGCCAATGAATAAACTGTTGTTTATTCACCTTTTCTATACACAAAGCATCTTGTTTCACAATAATGCATCGTGAAGTGCTCTGCCGTGCAAAATGAAATGGATCTGGTTGCAGGTTGGGAATTAATTTTGTTTTGATTGATTATATTAAAAGCCCTCTTCAACTCTGAACATCATGTTCTTGTCTTTGTGAGTGGTGGGAGTGGAAACATGCAGTCCTCTAACAGACTTACTCCAAAGGCACCCAGAAAACGAGAATAACAGGTTTCTATCTTTCTGCTGTTTTGTGTCGTCAGCCTCAAACTTTGGTAACTGAGAGGCTAATAATAAATAAATGAGTTAGTATTAAATAACGATTTGTCCATTTCAAGACCTAAAGACAGTTCACCCTAAAATCAAAAATACATGTGTTTCTTCTTGCCTGTGGTGCTATTTATTAATCTAGATTGTTTTGATATGACTTGCCGAGTGTTGGAGATATCAGCTGCAGAGACGTCTGCCTTCTCTAAAATAACGGAACGAGATGGCACTCGGCTTGTGGTGCTCAAAGTGCCGATAAAAGTAAATTTGAAAAACTCAACAGCAATGTCTCTTTTCAGAATTCATGACCCCGTTACCCAAGATAATCCACAGACCTTGTTGTGAGCAGGGCTGTCACATTCTGGACCGTTGGTCGACATGTTCCTGTTCGATCAAATTCTCATTGGATGGACAATCATTGGTGTTACTTTATCAGGCTGTGTCCACCAAAACATTAATTTTCCCAGCTGGAAACAGCAATTGTTGCTGTTCAGCAGTTGTTGCTGTCCTCTGTGACAGTTGGTCTTTGTGGTGTTTGTCACGTCCCTTCTCCACTGTGATTGGACAGCTGGTGACACTGATGAGAGCAGCGTTTTACCCAAAATGAAACACTTTTCAACTCTCATTCTTAATCAGAAAAACGGATAAACAATCACAGAAGACATTCGGTGTTGTATATATAATTATTGATTTATTTGATTAAGTCTCCAAAAAGGCAGGAGTTGAATGTGTATCAGTTAAGAGCCTACTCAGCCTCTTAGTGGCTTTTTTTTTTAAATTGATAGTAGTTGCTAAAGCTGGATTACAAAGCTTCTGAAAGGAACAGGAAAACAACAGAGCCCTTGTTGGATGGCTAACATTAGCTACTAGGCTAAAAATAGTAAGTCTCTCTCGCATGCAGCATTACAGAGATATTTAACATTAGTACCGTTGTGTTGTATACATCGTTAACTCCAGAACTCCTGTTTATTGCTTGGCAGTGAGACAGATGCAGCTCAGCGGGACACTTCCAGCAATACAGTGCACAATTTCTTTTCAGATAATATTACTGTGGACAGCACATTTAGTTTTTTACTTGGGGCATTTTTGCCTGCACATACACAGCGTTTACTTGCCCTGGACAGGTGTTAATGTCGAGCTCTGCAACAGGAATAAAAACGCTTTGCTGGACACACAACACTACCAAGTAGAGTGAACTCAGTGCACTGTGGCTGATTTAATTAATCTAGAGCAGGGGTCTGCAACCTTTGCCATTCAAAGAGCCATTTTTGACCAAAAATAATTTGAAAATATCTGTGTGGAGCCGCAAAACATGTTTTAGCCTTATAATTAAGGTAAATAGCCTATTAAGTCTAAATTAGCGTATACTTATGGTCTAAATAAGCATTTGTTAATATGTTTTACCACAAGGTGGACACTGTGCAGGGCACTATTAATAATTATCTGGTACTTAAATTTTGCAGAGCTGGCAGTGAGAGCAAACAAATTTGTCCACGCACTACTACATTCTCTATTTTATTCAATTTACTTTTTTGGATTTGGCATCCATAGCTAACCAGCCACTGCTATCGAGGTTCAGCAACATTTGGATTCATAGAATGAATTTCCATAGCCTTCTTTTCTCAAAGGCTCAAGGAGCCACTGGACAGGGGCTAAAGAGCCACATGTGGCTCCGGAGCCACAGGTTGCCTACCCCTGATCTAGAGATAACATGCAGAATTTTTTCTCCATCGACCAATCGACTGGTTGAAGAGTAGGTAGAATTTTAGTCAGCAAAGATTTACTTTGGTTGATTATAGCCCTAGCTGTGGGCAGTTACATGAAGGAACTATTTTCTTTCAACCGAACTACACCTGTCAACCATATCACTGCGCAGAAGGAAGAGTGCATCTACTCAGAGACAAGAGGCTTGTGCTAGTGACAGATTAACATTGATGGTATTTCCTTGGCTGAGCTATAATGTTTGCTAGCTCAGTGATGTCAGCTGAGCGACCAGCTGATGCACACTGGTGTAGTTCAGTAGAAAGAAAATAGTTCCTCCATGAAACTGCTCACAACAAGGTATGTGGGTTGTCTTGAGTATTCAGGTCGTGATTTCTGGAAAGAGACACTGATGCTGAGTTTTTCAATTTTGTTGCTTTGAGCACCACAATCCGAGTGCCATCTAGTTCCATTATATTCAAGAGAAGGCAGACATCTTTATGGCCAATATCTCCTCGATTTGGCAGCAAACCATAACAATCAATAATAACAATGAATTAATAAAGCACTATAGGTAAGAAGAAAAATTTGTATTTTTGATTTGGGAATGAACTGTCCCTTTAAGAGCTCTAATATGTAGTACACAGTATGTCTGTGTCTTGTAGCATTTATCTTTCTAATTCTGACCTTCATTCATCTCCCAAACAGGTGTGACAAAGAACCCTGTAAAACCACATCAATCTCTTGTCTGCACTAATTCACAAACACATTAACGGATGCAAAGTAGCTGCATATTTAAATCAAAAATCTATTGTTCAAATATCGCATAAAGTTGCCTTGTTTACAACTGATATAACTACAGCATCCTCAAATTACTTCACAGCTGAAAATACATGATAAATAAGTCATAAGTGTGGAATGCTTTGGGTTGTTTACTAAGGGAAACTCACCATATAATTCAGTGTATTAAGTGGAAGCTGCCAGAAACTGTTTTAGCCGTGTCAGCTTATGGCTTTTATTAAGCTGTCATTTTGTTGTTTGGCTGCAACATCTGAGTAAATTCTACCAAGCATACACTATTTTAAGACCTCGAGTTGTAAGCCTGGCATCTTATTGACTGGGCGCCTCCGTAGCCTAAAGCATTTTGACAGTTGTCAACACTGGTGTGCTGCAATTTTAATATGCAACAAAATCAATATGTCATTCATTTTCACAGCCCATTTCAGGGACACCCATCAAGGCTCGAGACCGTATGACAGAAACCTACAAATGTGACTTACAATGTTGACTTGTCCTCGAAAGCAACAGTTTGTTTTTTTTTTTAATTCAAACTGGACAGAACAAAAAGGACATCAGTTAAAAAAAAATAAATACTTTTGTTTCGTTGTGATCACAAACGGTTATTTAATGCTCAAGATTTGTTTGCTTTGTAATTTAAACTGTAATATTTATATTTCTGCCTGCGAGTACATTTACTGTCTCCTGCCTTTATCTGCACTGGGTCTCCATCTGACGACTGTGTACAACAGCAGATAATGTGATTATGTATTTGGATGCAGGGTGCCACTCCACTGAGATCTGCATTCAAATAATCTCCATACTACACCTTACATAATATAATTACATCCTTAAGGACCTTTTATTTTCGTTGTTCTACTGTATGTTGTTTTATATCTTTTTTTTTTTTTAAAGGAGATGGCTTACTTTCAGGTTCATACTTGTATTTTGGGTTTATATCAGAACATGTTTACAGGCTTCAATGTTCGAAAAAAGCTTTATTTTCTTCATACTGTCATACTGTCTAGCTAAGTCTGCTCCAATTGGTCAGTGTTTCTGGTCTTCTGCATCTTGTCACTGTCATTGTAGCCTAGATATGACTGTTACAAAGTATCATGGCACTTTGTACTGTGAAAGATCACCAAAAAAATAACATAAAGTATTGATAACAAATGGTAACTGTGATTTTTTTTTAGTTAAAAAATAAGCATTATGCATCAGACACAGTGAAGTGCATTGTCATTGCTGCCGCCATGCTCTTTAAAACATTACCTGTGCCCATCCTGACCAAAAATCATATCTTAGAGCTCCCCCTAAACTTCTCACTTTAGGCTTTCTGGAGGGCTCGTGTCTCCTTCAGTTGAGCCGAGCTGCCCACATTAACAACACTGCCAAAAACAAACAGTTATGTTTCACTGGACCTGCGATATAGCTGCAGTTGTGTGCTGCTAATGCAAGTATTACATTAACACTAATAAGTCTATCTGTGAATCATAACGGTTGTCCTGGCCTCTGCGTAACTGAACACACACTGCCAGCTGGCAACTCCAGCTTTCGGGCTGAGCACGTCGGGGCAAATCTAAGCTACACAACATTGCCAAGCAAATGAATCACTGTTTCTGAAATTCCTTACAGTCTGACCATTTGTTTTTCACATGTGTACCTTCAGGGCACGTCCATCAAGTGGATCTACACCCACACACAACAGCAGCAACGCACACATACCGGCGAGGCTCACAAAGCAGAAGAAGCCTTTACGTAACAACAAAGCGAGCGAAGCTTGTTGCAGTGTAAAGTTTCACAAAAGAAAACATGAAAGAACAGTTAGCCACATCCAACCCATTTCTTTCATTATTTAACTGGCTTCAAATGAGGCGTCAAGTTCACACAGTCTCTTTCTGTATTACATAACTGTTGCTCCAACATTGATCCAGCCTACGGGCCAACAATCAAAGCTAGCTGCATATAATATGCCAACATTAACTTCAGGCTAACCTGTAAAGTAAACAGTAAAACAACATACAACTGGCAAAACTTTGAGCTGTCAAGTCTGAGGTTGGATCACTGACAGCTGGTAATAACTACCCTGAGCTTTAGTTTTGAAGTGAGCCCTGCTGTGTACTAACCCTTACTGAGAAAGACTTTTTTCTGTTGTTGTGGGGACACTACAGTCAATAATAAGTCCTCACATCCTCAGTTGATGGACTAAATGAAGGCTTTTCTTTGTTCTTGGAGCCAGCAAAACAACATGTAGCAAGCTTTGATCCTGTCATGTTTCCAGTAGGGCTGGATGGTATAACAACTATGTATGATATACCTATATATTTTCAAGCAAGATATAGATTTACACAATACCATTTATATCAATACAAGGTCAAGTTGTGTTACATTACCCTTTTCTCCCGACAAGCCATGCCAGAGTGCATCTCTCCTCTCACACACTCTCCGCCCCACTCACTCACTCACTCACTCACTCACTCACAAGTTCGTCATCAACACTCAGAGAGACACAGAGCTGCTCCTCTGTTTAATCTGTCTGTTCATTAGTCTACAGTGCAACACTGGTCTATATGTTACAGGTACTACTCTTAATTAGTCAGTGAGATGAATGAAATCACTGCAGTAGCATTTGTGCAATCCAGCGCTGCACTGTATAGGTGGGAGACTGACTGTTTGTCAGTTTGTTTTTATGAAAGTGCTTGTTGCAAAAGGACTCCCACACACTGTCTAACTTGCAATAAATAATTTATTTACGACGTTTCGGTACTAGACCTTCATCAGGCAAACAAAAAAAACCTAACCATAAACCATAAAAGTGCTTGCGACATCACAAATGTGGCTTTGACATGCAAACTGAACACGTAGCCCACTTCGTAGAAAATACTGAGATATATATTGTGTATCGTCATTTAGCCTGAAAGTACCGCAATATGAATTTCTGTCCATGTCACCCAGTCCTAGTTTCCAGGTCCACCATAGCAGGGCAAAGTAGGTTCTTTGCTGATGGCTAGCTGAAGGTGGCTCTAACTGATCCACCCGAGAATCTGTACAGCATACGACACCATAGGATGTCATAATCAGCATCAAATCTGACTATGTCATGGTTACACCAGCCCGCCAGGAAGTGCACTTGGCTTTGAAGCCAATTTTCATAGTGCCCAGACTCTCTAATTACATCCGTCACATGATGCTCTGTAGCCTAAAAATACTTTTTAGCATAGACTTACATGGCTAAAGGAACTAGGGCTGACCTTCGAATCCATTTATGGACATTTGAAGCTTCGGAGCTCAGAACGAATTTAATTAGAAGCATTTGTAAAAAAAAAAAAAAAAAAGGGTCGGTGATAAGTAGTGTTCAACTTTTGATTGAACACTAAATTAAAACCCTCGGTGCACACTGCAGCACAATCAAACATGATGCGCAACTCAGAGTATCAGAAGTGTCTCTGACACCAGACTCAGAGCAGACCAGTGGAACTGGAAAATGCATATTAGGCCTACTAGTTACTACTTACGTTTTTCAAGTGATTTCCCAAATTTGTTGTTGAGTTGTGATATGCCAATTGCTTTTGGCAAAATTGGCACTCTGCTTTCTGGGGGTTATCGGGGCATATTTTAAAGTGCAACCACACATCTGATGACCTCTTGGACATGTCTGCCAGCTCTGAGTGCGCTCGTTGTCAGTATCGGACTGGTGGGGGTTAGTGTTGCGTTTAAGGCCTCCCCCAAAAAAACGGAAAAAAAAGCGCAGAAGCTTCGAAAAAAACAATTTCACAATCGAATCCCGTGCCATCAAACAAAGCTTCGAAGCTTCGAATTTTTTGGGTCAGCCCTAAAAGGAACATCTGTAAATGAGGGGATACATTTTTTGGAGCATCACAACTGCAAAAAATAACTACTTTCACTATCAGAATTTGAATCATTTGGTCCAATTACATTTGGAAAGTCTAGAGGAGCCACACAATTGAATCATTCTATCCCAATACATTTAGCAAAGTGCTGAACCAGAAGTAGTCGGCTTGGCCAATGGAAGTTTCTCGTGAGCCTGCTCTATGGGTCACACAGTGCAGAAGCAGTGTCAATCATGGGGGTATTTTTATAAGCAGCATTTGAACTATTTTGGCTCAATGCACTACTGAGCAACTTTCATAGTACTCTATCCAGTTCTATTTATACTTCCATGGGTTACACACATTTTCTTATAGATGGAGAAAAAGAGAGAGGATGGTCTTTTCTAATACTTTAAAGGGTCTCTAAACACACCAGGAACACACCTTTGTGTTAAACAGGCATGGAAAAGTGCATTTTGCATAACTTGTCACTTTGAATCTCTTTTGTTTAATTACTTACTGTCTTTATAACCTTTATGTATTTATTATTACCTGTATTTAGGGCCAGCCAAGAGAATCAGTCAGGAATTAAGGAGGAGAGCTTTTTCCCCCCCTTTTCTTTACTCACGGCTTGTTTCACTTTTTTTATTGTTTACTCTGCTCAAACATTAAAGACTGTATATAAACACCATACATCAAAAAGTGGTGAAAATGTGTAGCAGACACTGTATGTGTCTTTAGATACCTGAGCGCAGTTATCATCTGGGGAATTGTGCTGTTTCAGGCTGATGATGACATGATGGTGAAACATCTGTTGCTGTGAGATAAACAACTATTTGGCACTTGCTAAACTTTCAGGAGTATTTATTGTTGGCCTAATATTTGTTGTTTGACATTCCTCTTTTGATTAGAGTCCAGTGTTTGATTGCATTTTTAATACACAGCTTTATTGGCCAAAAATATCTGAACATTGGCTCAACGAGACATTCGTCGGTATCTTGTTTTTCTGAGTTTTAAATGTGTTTAATTTTAACAGTGCACATCCTGGTAAGCTTTAGCAAACAGGGAACAAAAGAAACATAATGCAAATGTTCACAACCTCAGTCAAACACATCCTCCTTCTATCAAACACACTATAATCAGAAAAGAAACCAAACATTAACTTGTCTGACTGAGTGGCTGCTGCATCTCACCACTGATATGTCTCTCTCTCTGACGTCACACAGCCAAATTAAAAGCTCAGCGTACATGAAGGCCCTTATTACCCCATCACATTCAGCCTGATCTGTTCTTGCCCTGAAGAAAAGATTGAAGCCTTTGTGGCTTTAATGTGACTCAAATGTTCAATTTGATCGTCACTACTAAAGAAAACTGGAGCAGATATTTGTGGCCACATGAGCACCCATAACATTTTGACACAAATATGTTGTCAATAACACATAATATGGCACAGTCTTAGGGGGATTATTTTCCTCGTTGGTTTAATGATCTCATTTTCTGCCTGTCACACATCATCAGAGCAGCTAAATGAAAGGGCTCATTCTGTGTACCAGAGTGTCCAGGAACTCTTACATGCAGGAGGATTTGGCCAGCAGAAAAAAAAAAAGTCCTCTGCTGAGTAATGAAAGCTCAGATTATGATGACTACAGTGTAATAACTTCTGCTGAACTCTCACTGACCTGGTATCAACTGCCAAAACCGTGGAGGGGCACCTCAAGAGGAGGAGTTGTCATGACAATCAACACCTGTAACAGAGACAAATCTGTTCAAGTCCACATTCTGATATCAGACCCGACTACAATAACAACTCCTTGGCACATCTGTCAAAGGGCAAGCAAACATAAAAAACAACAAACTGTTGACATGAAGTGTTTCATCTCATTGACAGAGGTCTGGTTTGAAGTACAGCCTGAAATTTCTCATTTTTAGTAGTACTGCCTGCAAAGTGATGGCTGAGGTGTTTCCAACAGCAGACAGCTGAGAAACTGCTCTGCAACCTTGTCACCTCGATAGCGATGGAAAAAGAGCCCCATGATAATGGCAGGTAGCGTAATGATGTACCAGAATATATGGACAAAACCTGTGGCGTGAAGTGACTGCTGGTATCAGACACTGTTTGGGACCACTTCTTGAAATTTTTATTTCATATATTTTTTATGGACAGCAGCAGCAGAGAGATGACAGAAAATAAGGGGAGCGAGAGATGGGAATGATTCGCTGCAAATGTTCCCTGCCAAACTTGATTCAGAAACGCCGCGGTTCATTTTCGGCTCCTTAACCCAGAGGGCACCTATTTTGGGAGTCTTGACAAATGCCAGGTGTGCTGCATGACATTATTTAAAGTCAACCTAAACCTGACTTGTGAAACCTTTCACATTTCCTGTCATAAATAAGCAATGATGGGTTGGTCTTTTTGTGAGAAATCTCCCCTGCAAGCTGGCTAATTAATATGATCGGCACCAGTTATTACCTTGACCAAAAGAAGGGCTGATTTCCAAAGCCCTGGTCGAAAACTCCACCAGAAACGTCAAAAATAAACGGCCCATTTTCAGAGAGCTTTCCAACAGGAGACATTTTGACTCGTCATAGCAGGAAAATCACAGGTTTAAAATAATAGCATTAATTATGACTGTTCCATTTCAGTGTGCCAGACAGTCATGCCAGTGTGCTCCGTTCGGTTAGTCAGCCAATATGAAAGCACCAGAGCTCCACAACTGAATGAATCAAAACCACCTCTAGTCGCACAATGTTTTTTTCAAGAGGTTACACAATTTTAATTTATCTAATGTGCCTTTTGTGATACTACAGCACAAAGGAAAAGTTGTTAAAATTTAACAACGTGAAATTTAATTTTTTTTAAAAATGAGTAATGTTTAATTTTTAAATGCAATTACACTCCACTTGACAATTTCAATATCCAGTTGTATATTCTAAATTAAAGAAAATGAACATGGCTCCAAAATGTCTATTAAATCCCTCCAATATCAACATTATAAATACAAGGCTATTGGAAGGGGAGGTTGAGATAAGTACCGCATAATACATATAAATGTTTCAGTTCTATTAAAAATGTTCATTCCAATTTTTAGTGAGTCCAATAAAGACCATGTATGCTTCCCTTCATGAACAACAATGGCCAGTGTTGGCCAAGTTACTCTCAAAATGTAATACTTTACATATTACTAATTACCTTCATTTAAAAGTAATATGTTACATTACAATATTACTCTCTGTGTTGAGTAGTAAGTTGCTCATTACATTACATTTATGCTACTTTCACCAAAATGACCTCAGGAGAGCTAATAGACATTCTAATGGATGAGGGTCATGTTGTTTCACAGCAGGTAATCAAATCACAGAAGCTCCATTTTATTACAGTTCATTTCAAATCCAGCGCTGCAGGTCTGACCCATTCATGCATTAACATACAGTGGTTACCACTTTGTATTCAAATACTCTGCTTATATCAATAATAGTGTGATGATATAGAAGCATTAAATAGCCTATACAGTTTAAAGTAAATGAATAGCCTTGGACACAGAGAGGGTCAGACAGAAGATCAAAGCCTGCTGATACATATTTGTGGGCCGTTGATATGAAACACAATAAACAAATATCGAGGTTAGCACAACAAACAAAATGGCGTGCAAGTAAATCACTATAACTACCACAAATTAATACACCGGAGCTGGAAGACCCACCTGCCAGTTCCCAGTGTGCCAATTAGCCACAACAGCAAGAGAAAGAGTTATGCGTAAGAACAGGACTGTGTGCAAGTGTTGTTCTGCAGTTGTAGGAGATGTGAATGGAAACACCCAACATATACTAGCATCACTTTTACATTTTGATCACTAGGACAAGGACAAAACAAACCGGAGGCCAGCTCTTTGTCTCTGCTGCTTTCAGACAGCCTTGGGACGCAAAAGCAGAATGGGATACGGTGTAGGTATATGAATGAAAACTCTCTGGACACGATAACGCACACTATCACCGGCACCTTCTATAAGATAACAAATACTGAATGACATGACATGACTGTTGTAAAGGAGCAACGCTGCAACACTCGCTGCATGAGGTGGACAGAACGGAGGTGTACAGAACAAAAGATAACTAAATGAATAAAGAATGACCACTTTTTTTTAGCGGAAACCAAATCATTAAAACATGACTTGATACAGATTGTTATCATCCGCTCAGGACATGAGACACAAAATATACTTTGAGCAAGGTTGTGTTGTAGGTCTGAATTTCGTCACATCATTGTCTCAATGTCAAAAATCTTACTTTTGCAACAGGCAAGTGAAGAATTATGAAGAGTTTGTCATTTCAAGTGACACTGCTGATATTCTGACAGCAGTTTATTTTACAGACTAAAGAGTCACACAGCTAACAGAGAAGAGACGAGAAAATGGGGAAAAGGGTAAAGAAAAGAAAGAGCGCTACTAGTGCCAGATAGTCCAGATGGGAAACAAGGCAATTAGCCGCAGAGAGGAGGCCAGGCACGAGTTCCCAGCTTACACAGAAGCTCTTTCTTTTTAGCATGCGTGTGTGTGTGCATGTGTGTGTAGCATTCCCACCCTGCCCAGGAGTCACAGAGCACAGCAATGGATGGGATCCAACTGAGAACAAGGGAAAGTCACACACATCAAACAAACTGTCAAGCTTCAGACAAGAGTCGGAGGGGAGCATTTCACCATGCAATTAATTAGGACAGGAGGGAAATGGTAATAGCCTGGTGTCAAGGCGTCCATTTAAACCCATCAGGTTCTATTGTTTCAAGCCGGATGGTCGAGTTAATTTATGTATGCTTGTACAAAATGTGCTTTTATGTATCTTTGCACGTAAGTGTTGTCGGTGGTCTTCACAGAACTTTCTACAAAGTACATAAAAATAAGAACTCTGATAATATCAAATATAACAAATTTGGTATAATTGTACGTTTAGGGAATGGACACAATAATATAATTAGCTAGAAGTTATAATGCGATCCAATACAACAGCCCTGCAGTAAATACTGTCTTTGGGAGGCTTAGAGTGATTAATATTTACAAACATGGCGTCAGAAAGGTATTGATTCAACTCTTAGGGCGTTATCATATTAGGTACGACTGATTCATATTGTGCCCGTGTGGATTGCGCCCCCTCTTAGTGATGTTGTTCTCTACCAAAGTACGCTTGCATCATCATCTACATGACATTTTTGTTGTGCTACAGTGAAGAAAAGGGCGCCGCAGACGGACCCTGCTGCCTTGGTGTTCGTCATCAATGGGGACTGGCAGAGCAGCGAGGAGAGCCTCTGCTCCTGGCCGCAGGAGGAGCCCCTGCTGTCGGGCACAGAGCTCTCCACCTCCCCCTGGAGCTCCAACTGCAGGCTGAAGTGGGATCTGGGTCTGTCGGCTGTGGGCTGCACTGCCGCCTGATATACATACAATCACCCCTGTTTGTCTTTCACAACGCGTGTGATGTCATCGTTATTCTTGTCCTATTCTTATTATTATTACTATAATTTCAGTCAATGTGTCTGTTCATGTGTCAGCTGAAATGACGTTGTAGTAACTAAAAAAAGTGCTGCATGTAAAATATGCGAGTCACTGACTCATCCACAACAAGTTCCTGTAAATGTTTCACAATAAAAGCGTATTTAGAAAATGAAGGGATTCTCTCAACTTAAGTCATAAGGGCCTTTTATTTTGAAACACATACAGGAAGTGTTGAGTTTGAAATGACAGCGCGATGCATTAACTTTATCAAGGCAAATGGGAGCGGATCGAAAGTAAAAATATATAAATACAGAGGAATAATAAATAACGGCCTGTTTATGATGTAATGTGTTTCACATGAAGCTGGTAGCCTCTGCAGGTGTGGTGAGTAAAAGCCCCACCAATATATTTTTATTTCATTTCTTCCTTTGCTAGCTTGATACTAATGGCAGTACTCACCAGGTTGATAAAGTGCTTCTACTGTTTCACGCCATCATTTTTCCTTATTTACTCCGTGTGGTAACATCATCAGAGGAAATATTAAAAAAGCTGGGGTGTGGGGGCATCGGTAGTGTAGTGGATAGTGCCGGCGCCCCACGTACAGAGGTGATGCCTCGCTGCAGTGGTCGCAGGTTCGAGCCCGGCTTGCAACCCTTTGCTGCATGTCATCCCCCCACTCTCTCTCTCTCTCCCCATTTCACACTGTCCTGTCAATTAAAGCCCAAAAAATAATCTTAAAAAAAATAAATAAATAAATCTGGGGTGGTGTTGTCATTCATTGTCGTTCACGATCCGAGCCGACACCTTACGACACTGCGTTGGGCTATAATTGGGCTGATATCGTATAGTGTGTACCAGGCATTAAATAGCAGTCCACTTCTGTGTTGTAGTACAGTTGGTGTTCACACCTGATGAGTACCATACAGGAATACACCAGAACCACACTCAAGATGACCTTTTCAATTGGACTTGGGCACAGGTTGGCGTTCAGTGCACGAGGTGGTGGCAAGGTTATTTTGCACTTCTTTATTTGTATTTTGTTTTTAATATAATTGTATATTAGGCTTGGGCGGTATCACAGTATCCCAGGGTATTTAGAAATCCCAACAGTATGATTTTCAACACCATCACAGATGCTCAGCTTTCTGAGGATGTGCCGCACATGATTTAATAGATACCGCCCAAGCCTATTGTATATTACCCTTTTTGAGGCCAGGTTATATTGGATTGTATTACAGTGTTACCTTGCATTATAAAGCAACACAAAGGACCACTAACAGTGCTTCAGTTATTTTGAATTTCATAAATTGTATTGTAATTCATCATATTTTGGGAGGTCTTTTTGTTCGACATAATACAAGCACCACATGATGCATTACAATCTAGTACTCACTTCACACTGCAGCCTCAAACATTATCACAGAGTTGATTCAACAGCTCTCGACACCATTAAAAGCTTCACAAAGGTGATATTTACATATTGCATTGTACTGCATGATACAGAAATTACAGTCTGATGCAGTGAATATGTTTATTTTATTACAGAGGCCCACGCTTGTTAATTCAAACTGCTTTTTGAGGTCTTCTGGGGGATGGAAACAACACAGCTCATTTTAATTACTCAATCATACGAGTGATTTGCTTAATTATGAATTCTGAGTTTGGGGAGTTGTTTAATTGTTGTGAGAGCACGGGTTAACAGTAGTGCCTTTCAGCTTTTAGACGAGAGGAGGAGGACGTAGGGTGATCACAACAAAAAGCTGCACGTGGCGAAAGAATAAAGACATATTTTCATTGCAGCCCACCACTCGTGCTTCAATCACCCTGACTCACTTTCTCTCCCATTAACGTACAAATGTGTCGGGAGGAACTATGGTAAATCTGCTGACACCCCTGCCTCTGCTCATGTTGGTGATGATGACACTGCCGCCTTTGCCACCGCAAAGTGCTAAAAAGTAAAAATAAACAGGGTTTTTAGCTGATGTGCGACAAAGCAGCATTTTAAAAACTGAACGAAAGAGACAAAGGAGGGAAAATCTACATGGTGAGTCAGGGCAAATAGTCCGGGGCTAAGCATTTTGGAGTAATGTGATAATGAGAGAAGAAAAGGAGGAGGAAGAAGAGCACCACGATCCCTTTGCTGTCAGAACCATATGGGTGAATGTGTAACCTCTGTAGCATCCGACTATTAACTCTGATTAGGACATGCCACCCTCTAAATCTCTCTTGTTAAACCTCCTTTATATATTCCTCCTCTCAAATGGTTCGCTGTTCTGCTTAAAGATAAATTCTGGTCATTTTTTCCAACCTTGGTTTTCAATTGTGGCCATCCTGAATCTGTTCTACAAGAACTTTGCATTTGCCAACTTTGTACAGATTCAGGCAACGCAACAAAGGTTAACAGAAAAAAAGAGAGAGCCAAAACATAAGAGTTGTGGCACAGATGATTTGGATGACACAAAATTTGCACATTGTTATTGTGTGTCTGCCAGTTTGAAATACACATCAATTTTCAAATGAAAGAGAGGCTCTGCTGTGTTTACATTTAGTTCAGACCCTGTTCTGGTAAATCAAGACTGGCAACAGGCTACATGAGAAGTTAAATGGTGGAGAATCTGGGGAAATTAAAACTCAGTCTCTGTGTTAACTGGGTTCTGCCTGAGCACGCTGAGGAAGCATTACTGTTAGGAAGAGACAGGCAGCAAAACAAGCACCAAATTGCTTCCCTTTCCATAGGGGGCGTTTTGTATGGATCAAAACATTTACCATTTTGTAAAGATTCAGGACTCAGTGTTTTTAAAGCGGGGCCATCTAGTGCAAGGATTGTGTGGGTGGGCAAGCTCAGGATGTCTCAATGTAGTGGGTGACATTTGGATTTTTTCTTTTTTTTTTTCGCCACAGGGGAAAAAATGAGTACAGGATAAAGGCGATAGAAGACAAGAGGAAAATAAGGCAGAGGGGGATGAAGAGCAAAACAGGAAAATACAGACTCCTGCGGCGTCACGGGGAGATGAATAGAGGGATGAAGGTCTTCATCTACCCAGTAGGGGAAGGGAGGAGAGCTAGTGAGACCAGCAAGGTTTCCTGTCGATAAAAAATATATAAGGGGTCCTTTCCATCACTCTAGGTCTGCGGCCCACACAAGCAAGGCCTTTCAACTCTGTAGAGCATCACACAGAGACGAACCATGAAGCTTTACACGAACACAGAAAAAAAAAAAAATCTAAAAGGTAACTGGACAGTATCACATCGTTTGGTACACTGAGATCATCAAATATCTAGTGAGAGACACTCTGCTTTAAACTGCCACTGCAGTAAAGGAGAAAGGACAGAACACAGATCCAGATAAGATTTCCATTGCTCGGGACAGATTATTTAAGTTCTTAGAGTAAATACACTTCCGCAAACCTTATTGACAAATCCTGGCAGATGCATTAATCTCAAGTAAGAAGAGGGAAAGAGACAAGTTTTCCAAAGAGGGAGAAGAGGAGGACGATAAACGACATGGACACGGAGAAGATAGAACAACATTAAACAGGCAGAAGAGACAGGAAAGCACACACAGAGGATGGGATGAGTGGGGGATGAAGATAAATGCGATAGAGTGGTGGGAGGAAACATGAGCAAAGGAGAAAGAGCTCTTTCCAGTTCAAACAAACTGATACACTGTAAGATCTGAGGCGACCGCAGCATTTTCTCGAAACAGGAGAGTGGGATGAAGACATGTGAGAGGAGAGGTAGGAGCAAGAAGGTAAAGGGGAAAGAAATAGGCAGAAGAGGCAGCATGGTTAAAGCTGACATCCCTGATAGCTGTGGAAGATTGAGACGGAGTGAGTTGATGAGAGGATGAAAGAAGAGGAGAGGAGGAGGAGTGAGGCACCAAGGGAAGAAAGGCATGTTATGTTGGGAGATGGAGAGAGAAAAATGACAGGCAGGAAGACAGAATGGGGGGTAATAAGAATTCATGTAGGCAGCTGATGGACAGTTGAATGTCAGGCTGGCAGTCATTTTTGTAAACAGCGACACTGCATGTTCTCATCTCATCACACTGCTACGGCTGGGAAACAAAACAAGCAAGCGATGGGGAGGGAAATGAAAGAGGAGCATAGTGTGTGTGCCTGACTTGAATCAAAGATGGAGTGACTGACTCAGTCACATCTGAGGTCATATATATTAGAAATGCTACAGATCAAAAAAGAGCAGAGTCTCAAAGGCCAACGGGCCGAGCTATATATTAATTTGTGACATAAGGAGGGGCACTGTGTCAATATATAATCCTCTTTATGCTGTTTAAACCTTAACCCAAGAGGTTCATATAAAAGAGACACAAAGAACACATTTACATGCTGACTAATATCATGGGATGGTATTAACCTTAGCCATTTTCACACAACCCTGCCTCCTAGTAATTATGTTATACACTACTATCTTTCTGAATTACATTTTTTATCAACATAATGTACAAACATATTTAATGAACACTGTATGCAAAGTTGCACAATATTGATACTCAACATATTTTTAAAACGTTAACGTCATGAAAATATATTTCATTTTGGGAATGCAATACAATATCCATTCAGAAAAACCAAAGCATGATGATGTTATGAAATGTTATAGGTGTGTTTTAAAGCTAGTATCGTGCCAATATTATTGTGCATCTGTAATTTGGGTCTTTGGGAAATAGTGAAAATCATAAGAGTGAGAGTTGAAGCTCAAGACAGGACCTATTTAATATATTAAAATATAACCAAACCACAATTTTCCCCTAACTTAAACCAAAATGATTTGGTTTTTTAAACTTCCTGTCTTCAGAGTCAAAGTCCTGCTCTTTATACGTTCACAATCCACCCCGCAACTTCTGTTAAACTTCTATGCAATACAATAATGTAACACTTTCTGGACCGAAAAAAAAAAACAAAAAAACATTGTCACAAAAAGGTGTGATAACACAACCTGAAGAGAAAAACAGCAGTGGTGCTACTTCACACAACAAAGAACACACACACATCCACATTTTAGTAAATTAATAAGGCTAAACACAAGACGAAGCATGTCAGTATCTATCTGTTTCGGTTCAGTTCACAATGACTAATAATCACATATTTACTTTAATTTCAGCATGTATCATCATCATCATCATCATCATCATCGGGTATACTGACAATAGTTAGGAACCTAATATGGTGTTTACATAACCAGTACTTGAGATTCCTTAAACACATAAGGGCTTATCCTGTACTTTAAAAGCAGCATGTGAGTTACGGATACAGAAATCTAATCTTAACTGAGGCACTAGTGTGCATGTGAACATATTGAGCGTCACACACCAGGAAAATGGTCCATTTTCTGTGAATTCATGTAAAGGGTTATCTATATCTACACGAGTTCAGTTCAAAGTTGATGCACTCACACTAACGCAAACCCATCTCTATAAACATTTGCCATCAATCTAATTTCTGTAAAGGCGCTCTCACAAGCTCAGAGCTGTAGTATAAAGACAGATCAAGGCTATATTTGTCCAGGAATGTATTTGGCCCTAGGTCATAAAGCAGCAGCCTGCTGGGTTCACCCTTTCCATCTTGCTGCCGAGCACTGCATCAGAGTGGGAGAAATCTGTGGGAGTGACCTTTGGTGAAGCAAAGCACTTCACTCCCTGTCTGAGTGTTTAAAGGTTTTATGTTAAGGTCAAGTGAATAAGACTCATATCTGCTGAGTCCCTCTGGCACCGGATGGGAGAGCTATGAGCTGCAAACTCTTAAAAGGGATCCCAAAAGAAAGAGGTATGGCTTTAACAAAAAGTAGTTTCTCAAGTAAGATTATTTTTTTAGCTAGTAACTTATGTAGAGAACTTAACACAGACAGACTACAGTGTAATTACATGTAGTTTAGTCTATCAAAACTATTTTCTATTGGTTGATTAGTAGACGTAGGTCGTAGCAGCTGTCACACTGTGAGATAGTCATCCTAAATTTCTGACACTGTCAGAATTTTATCCAGAGGTTATCTTTGGTCGCAAGATGTTGACAACGGCCGTCCTTGAACCTGACTCACAGTGCGACGTAAGACCACCGTTTTAGAGCCAAGACCAAAGATATCACCACGTTTCTCCCACGATGGCCATCTGTTGTCTGGGACAGCCCAAAATCGCACAGTGTATACCAGCCGTGAGGGGGGATCAGGAATTTGATTATGAATCTAAAATCAATGGATAGGAGCATTTCGATCGTTGAAATCAAAAGCAGGACCAGCGATTGTCCCAGTTTTTCTCTCTTTACAAAGACTCAATAGTCTAACAATGGAATAACTGTCAACGCTGAAAATAAAAGTTTAAAACTAAAGTTGAATTGAATCGTGACCAAATTAAGTCATTTTTTTAAAAAGAAACGCAGTTCCTGTTTCCAGCTTCACATTGGCCTGTGGAAAGGCCTGGGAACTGTCTAAGAAATTACAATGCCAGTCCCAATAAAGGTACCCTTAAATTTATTCTGATAGCAATAGAGTACTTCATTCGATACATATAATGTATAGAGAGCAGCAAGTAGTATAGCCACACTTTCTAAAGTTTTCATGGAATCTCACCACGCCACAGATTGTAAGGGTTGTAGCTGCTGCTGCATGGAGTGTGAGCTCCACGCCGGGGACAGCTAAGAGAGTTTGCTGTCCGCGCACTCAGAGACAGGGCTAACTGTTAGCATCACAAGGCTAATGTTAACTAATGGTTATTAATAGGGCTGTGTATTGCCACTGATTTCCTGAATCGAATCGATTTGGATTCCAGGGGTCCCGATTCAATTCAATCCAATATCGATTCAACTGGAGATTTTTTAGTTACAATACCAATTTTTGCTAGTATGTGAAAGAGATTCTCAGAGAACTACCAGTGAAACATTTACAAATAATTATTTTTTTATAAAAAAAAAAAAAAGATTCACAACAGGAATAAAACTAAATATTTTATAACTAAATGTTGTTTCTAGAGCAGCAACAGTAATATTAAAACAGCAAAGTCACAATATAAACTAAATATCTCACTGGAAACAAAACAAAAATGTCAATAAAATAAATCATATTCCCAACATCAAAGTACTGAGTGAAGTTAAGAAAGAATAAAGAACACAGACATCAGTCAGTATCACTCCTCCTGTCCTCTCTGCTCCTCCGCTCTGTGCTTGTTTATAACATAATATTAGCGGCTGTGGATGAGAGACTACGGACAGAGCAGATTGAAGTATCACTTTTCTACATGTTTACATGTTGCTAAACAGGTGTATTGATAAAGTATTGGCTTTGTCCTCCAGGAGGTTCGACCTCACGTTTTCCAGGCAGTTAAAGACACGGCATGTGTACGGGCCCTTAGCTGTTAGCTGCCAGTGGCCGGAATTGACTGCTGTAACAGTTTGCGCTGGGTTACGTTATGATGCGTTCAAGCTCTCTTGGTAAAAATGAGTGTTGGGCAAAGGTTAATTATAATGTTCTGATGTGTTTAAATGTAATCTTGTAAAATTTCGTTTGTGGAAAGAAATACAGCTGTTTGAAGGAGAAGTTTGTTGATGTTTTTATAGCAATATATAAAATACTACTACTACTACTACTACTACTAAAAAAGCTTTTGAAGCAGTTTCTTTAAAAAAAAAACAGTTCAGTTACTTTTTTAAAATGAAGATATCGTTGTTTCTCTGACACAGAAGAGGGAGTAAATATCAAAAAATAAAATAAACAACCAAAAAACTTAAGTATTGGTATCAGCTAGACTGTTCCTTTAAACATCTGTATCAGCCCAGCATTTCGTAGTCTATGCATTCTTTATTGTCATGTTAAAACACCATCAATGGTCCCCACATTCTGTAGGGAAAACATAAAAGGCCTCCAAAGGGAATCCCCCAGTAAGGATTATAGAGAGTATTTAATTGTACAGTCTGTTTACATGCATTAAAAGAAGCTGAATATCCTGCACCTTGAACTACCGCAGTGCACTTTTGTTCCCATTAGCTGTGTCAGAATCAAAAAGCACATTGTGACATTCTTCAAAGCTTCAAGATGGACTCGAAGAGAGAGGATGAACAATGAAAACTGGAGTGCAAACCGAGAGAACATCGGCTGAGAAAGGACCAAAAAGACAAGTGGAAGACGAAGGAGTGAAATCTTCTCTTTTAAAGGATAGTCCTCTGAAACGACTGTGACATTTCAAAAGGCCAGACTTCCTGAGAGGCATTGACTCTTCCTCCATTAGAGTAGGGCGCTCCATGATTACACATATCAATAACGTCTGAGCACAGTCGCTGTGCTTTGTATAATACTGTGTATCATATATGTTTATGTGGATTCATGTGTGTGTGTGTGTGTGTGTGTGTGTCTAAGTGTGTCTGTGTTAAAAGAGATGGAAGGATGTCAGTGCTCTGGCTCCAGCAGCTCTGCATTTCCCTTGTGCTGGTCAGTCAATTGACATAACAAGATTAAAGGGGACAAACAGGATGTGTCTTTACTGGCATTTAGTGTTTCTGGGAAATTTAGCCATACCTAAACTCAATATGTGTTTGTCAGCTCAGGTTTGAGGTGCTAACAACCAGCCCAACATATTACACACACACACACACAGACACACACACACACACACACACACACACACAAATAAACCTGCTGGAAGGGTAATTTCATTTCACAGTGTAAACTGTTATTCCAGCTGTTTTTCCAGGGAAATTAGAGGGTTAGTGGAGTAAAACGACATTATTATCATTTCCAGACTTCACCTCATAAACATTAGGGTGAGAATTTAATTTAAAGTAAATATTAGATTGTAATTATGGCACTGACTACTCTACTAGTCTTTTAAAAAGGCTGACACAGAGATGACACCAAGCTGAGTGCTTTAACAGCGTCACTTGGGAGTAAAAGAAGGAAAAAACTAAGTAAACATACAGTAAAATATGAGGAAATTAAAACACTCAAGTCACCGCAGTTCTTTTTTCTCACAGCAGGTTTAAAGAAAATTCGCTCTGTAAAATTCAGGGCATATGAGTTGTCTGTACACAGTTCTCCACATAGAGGCGAGTGAAACAGCAGCTAGCAATGCTAACTCCATAAACAGTGCTTCCATGGTGACACCATCATGATTTCAGTGGTAACCGCCATATAAGTGCAGTGCAAAGCAGTGGCGATGAGCTAGCAGGATACACATATGCACACACGGATGGTCAGGCTTACCACAACAAACTGCAAAGAAGCTCGGATTACAACACACACATAGTCAGCGTGACCTTATCTCTGCTCAGGGCGCCATATATCTTTACATGGTTATTACTGGTTTTCTGCTGAAACCTGAAGCACTGAGGTTGTTTCAACACAAAACTTCCAGATTAAATAATCAGGTCAAAAAACGTATAATCTGATCAATGTTAAACTCTGCATATGTAAAAAGGTACAACATTTTGCTATCGGAGGGGAAGAGGATGTTTTGGCCAGGATATCCATCGCCTATAAAGGATCTCCTAAAACACTGTCCCTCAGCCACAGAGGCTTTATTCTAGTCGGATGACAGCCATTGGGTTCCAAGACTGGATGAATATAAATTCAATATTCACTTTCTTTACCTGAGAGATAATTCTGTTTAGCTGCTAAATAGTGTTGAGCAGGTGGTGTGCAGTTGGGTTTTTAGAGTCATTTCGCACACACAAAAAGCTGCCTGCTGTGGCTGAAAACAAATAAGAGCAGTGAGAGTGAACCGAAACATTAAAGTTGAAGCCAGACGGCTAAACTGTATCAATCATTGCCGTTTTAATAAAATATTTCCATACAAAATCTTAGTTTTGATCAATTCTCATATGTATTGTCATGCTGTCAGTCTACAGTCTCTATCCAAAATAGAAAAGTAAAAGTCACTGAAATATTTGTGCAGGTTAAAAACAAAAGAAAGGTTCATATATTTATGACAGATGTGACAGCAGACAGCCGTGGGCCTTGTCAAGTGACTCATTGAATGGCAAACATCTGATGTCACAAACAATATGACTGCAATCATCTGTGAAATCCAAGAATGTCAGAAAATATTAAAATATGTCCATCACAAGTTTTTAAAGCCCATGATGACGTAATCAAATGTCAAATTGTTTTGTTGTTGTCATTGTTGGTGGTGGGATTTTGTTGCACGTCCAACAGAAACCGAAGGACATTAAACTTAAAATGATTTGAACAGACACACTGAGAAGCTGGAGCCACACAATGTTTGATGTTCTCGCTTGAAAAACAACTTAAACATTTTTTTTCCTTATTAAATAGTTGGAGATTACGTTTCTGTTCATCGACTAAATCAACAAAAGGGATTTACTGACTTATCATTTCAGCTCATGTTTAAATAAACACAGTCTTTTTTTATAAATAAAGTGTAAACTGAACAATCTGTGGTTAGTTGATTTGGAAGACGGAGGCAGAACATTAAAAAAAAAAAGGAATCGTGTGCTCTATATGAATAATACACAACACAGAGAAATCTACACAATATAAAAACATCTCTTTGTAGATACATTTTATGCAGATTTATAGGATGTGTTTGCACAGAGTCTAGAACAAATAAATCATGGACATAAATATAACGTACTTAAATCTATCATGCATTTTATGGTGCCAATATTTTAGCATCTTAGAATTCATCATTTTAGCATTTGGTTTCTGTTTAACACTGAAATCTATCATTACTTCAGGGAATCGTGCTAAATAAATTGTTGGTCTTTAAAGAAATCCACTTAAAATGCAAAAGAGGATGCACACACTTAACCATGCAGCCCCGCTGAAATGTTGTAAGCTGTGTGGCAAGAGGCCAAACATATCTGTGGCAAATGACCCACAGAGCCACCACAGTGTCTTTTAACAGGGGCTTTCCGGCACAGAGACAAAATCTGTTTTAATTCACAGCCTGTTCATTTATTAACACACAAAGCAGGAAACAAATGGCCAGGATGTCTTGGGAGGGGGGCTGTGTATATCTCCAACACATCTCTTTCTCTCTCTGACACTCTACCCACATGTCACAGTGCGATCACGCTTTAACCTGTCCAGAGCCAATTAACCTCAACTTGGACCAAAAGCTCCAGCTGGCATGGCGAAAACTAACCTCCTCTCGCTGCACATGAACTTTTCTCACCCATGACGGTGTAGTGTCAGTGAGTGGCAATGTCCTGAGGCAATTAACCTGCTTCAGTACAGGTAGGCAAGCCAGAACTGCAGTTGTGAACATCCCCACATCCCTCTTCACCAGCCCTTAAAACACATCCGACCATATCACAGTAATGTGCATAGTATTTATGTCATTATGTCCTCTGCCGTATTTAAGCCCTTCAAAACAGCCAGTCGAGCACCCTGGGTAACATTACAGAAAGGGTCTGGGGAGAGGGAACATAGCAAGCTGAAAAACTAACACTGGGAGGGAGCATAAAGAAGCATGTGTGATAGATGTGATGAAGGTTTGAGCTTATTTTGATTTAATTTATCTTGTTTGAAAAATAACATATTTATTTAAAGCAGCTGTGCGGAACTTTTTACCATTCATAAAACTGTCCCTTGTTCGCATCACCCCCCCTTGAAGATCCGCATATTTATTTGAACCCAACAGCGACAAAAGAGCCTTTCTCTATATGGCTATTTAGCGTAGCCTGTCTCGGGTCGGACACAGCGGAAGTCAGCAAACCAGAATACGGCACCCGGAGGCGGAAGTAAGTCTGCACGCCTGCAGCGGCCCGCAGCCATTAAACCACAGAAGAAGAAGGAGCCGTGTTTACAAGTAGGATTTAAGAAACAGGCTAAATGACATGTAGTAGGGAGTAGTCTCTTGTACAGTAGGTGGTGGTATGCACCTGGAAGTTGTTTGCGATCCGCCAATAAATTGAGAGAAGAAGAAGAGCCGTGTTTACAGAGAGTGTTCTTCGAGTAAGCGGTACACAACGACCATTGCTGAACACAACAGCTTTACCAGATGTATCTATAAGGACTTGGTTGTACTTTCGATGTCATGGCTGATAACGAAGGAGCACCATCTAAAAGAAAAAGAACAGAAGAAGGCTAAACGGGACAGTGATAGGGCTCGAGCCCAAATGTGTGTAAACCTCGGTCAGGCATTCACCAAGTGGAGAGAGCTGAGAGATTTGAAAGGTTTTAAAACTGATCCCGAGTTGGCCCTTTTCCTAATAGACAGGTATGTAATTTTTGTTTAGAGAATATACCGCAACTTGTTAGACGTTGTTTCACTTCAATATATGACGACATGGAAGTTATAAGCAACCTAAATGTAACGTTAGCTGATGTGAACCGCTTTTGTCTAGTAACGTTACAACAAACACCACAAAATTATCTGTGACTGTGACCATGAACACAAATATACAGCAGGCAGTTGTCCTCAGTTTATAAGAAATTCAGAGCTACACCAGAACATTTATGATTTTCCTCTCCCTCTCCAAAACAAATGCATGCGGTAATTGCCAGTTGCAGTCGAGATTTTACAAATGAAGGCGAAGGCTGCAGTCGGAATTTTACGACACCAGGCTGTGGGTGTCATACCGCTTCGACCAAAAAGGGCACTATAATCAACGAAAACGGAAAGTTCCACTCAGCTGCTTTAAGATTTATTTAAGATTTATTTGGCATTTTGCCTTCATTGGATGGGGCAGACACAGCCTTCGTACATGGAGCACATGCTCTACCAGGTGAGCTAGTGGGCACCCCAGCATAGGACAATGTTCAATAAACATTTGCAATGATTAAACCACCCACATACTGGTAGAGGGGCGCTAATGCACCTTAAATGCTGGTTGCCCCCCTGCCATTACACAGAAGAAGTAGTAGTAGAAGAAATTACAACAACATTCATCATGCTCATAAAATTATTTTTAGTATGACCGTTTTGGCCACGTCTAACAGTGCTGGGCTAACCCACAATATAATTCACCACTCAACGTTAGCTACAGTAGCTGTATGGGTACTCCATTTATCTAATGCTAATGATAAGTTAGCAAGGAAACATGACTCACTTGCAGCTCTTTTTATTAGAATGAAATGTCATAATGTGAAGGAATGTGACTAAATGTAATGTAAATAAAACTTTAACCATTAATTTGTTGGTGAATATGATTTCCACCTAAGTCACAATGATCGCACACTACTTCACACTGTCATCAAAGTCCATCTTAGAGTTGTGCAATGTATTTTGGGCCAATAAATAATTGTCCAGTAATAGGAAATGTATATTATGTATTATTACTCCACTAGTTAATTCATAGCTGATTAACCGCGCCAATAATAGGAAGCCAAATAGCTTTCTTTGACATAACAAGGGCAGCACCTACCCACACTGACACAGTAGGTAGCGGTATACACATTTAATGTTGGTTTGCATGCCACCAATGACCACAGAAAAGAACATGCACAGCACACTGACCAGAGAGCCAGACATGTTGTCGCCGCTGTGAAAGTCTTAAACAGTTCCAGAGGAAGACAATGTGATTGTGCCAAAGGTTTGATACCCGACTGGCTGACTTCCCACCAGATCAGCAAACTTCCTGCTCTCATCAAATAGGTTAGACACAGCGCTGAAGGACCGTCTCTGGAGCAGCTGTCCTGGCGGCACATGGTCAGTGTCTGCTTGGTTAGCACAAGCTAACACAGCAGTAGCAGCTCACATGCAACAACAAGCCTTTAAATGGTCTCAACAAACTCACACCAAAAAGGCGTGACTCTGTCTTTAAACCTATAATAACGGTGAGGTAATGCTAGCCGTGTGATGCTACAGTTAGCCCATGTTTGCCGGCGTACTCTCACCAAATGTCCCTGGCTAGCAATGAGATGCAGGTGATTATCAGTTATTGGTAACAGCTGAAAACATACATATCGTGCATCCCTAGTTTGTACAAAGGGCTTGAATGAGCAGAATTAAGATTTCTTTGTCTATTTTTTGATTATATTTGCTTTGAATGTACCTCAGATTTGTCAGAACAGTTTCACTGTTTGGCAAGTGTTTGTCATGTACTGACAATAAAGAATAGTTTACACCACATTTAACTGTATGGTTTCTTCAACTCTCACTAAGGGGCCAAAATCTACCTTGATATTTGAAAGAGATAATGATCGGAATATGTCTGGCTGTAACACCCAGTCCTACTTTGAGCAGAAGAAAAAGTATCATCTGAGAAGAAACTGTACTTTCTGAGCAGCATTCATACAACACTAGTGTTAATGTAACACAGACTGGCACACAGCTCCTCAGAATCTCCCTGAAGGCAATCAATAACACAGCTGCATCCTGTATCTGTGCAGCCAGTCTCTCTGCAGAGATTAAATTCATTAAAACTGAAAAGACATACAATGTTATCTTAACACACTGTACACATTAACTTAAGGATGACTGGGTATTTTACTGTTTTAGCCTATTTAGTTTATCAGTGTTGCTTCTGTGGAGTGTGACTGCTACGGGCAAATCCTACAGTTATGTGGACAATTTGCCTAAGGGTTTCTGTTAAACTTTATTAAACTGGGTGAGACTCACTGCCAAGAGTCACATGGCTGAGATGTGATACTGGTGGCCTAATGGGAAACATGCTGCTGCCACACAGTCTTTAATTACAGGCAAAGTCCTCTGACAGTCCCTCATGTGACCTGTCTAATTCTCTACAGCAAGCACACACATGCACACTCGACAAAGGCTACGCTCTAATAGTAACACTTGACTGACAGATGAAATCAATATAATTACCCAACATGATAGAGACTCTGTAACAAGACAATCTGTATTAATGATAGAAAAATCTATCAAGCTCACTGTGTATCCCTTAGTCCTCAATCATGTGCTCATTCTCTCCCCCCTTTCAAGTCTAATTTATGATTCTAAGGAAACCATTAGCACAGAGACACACAGAGGCTGGCACTGTCACAGGGGTTGCAGATATGCAGAGCTGTGCGCAGCCTCTGGAATTGGAGTATACAGCGGGTGCTGCAGACAACACACAAGCCTGAGTGGGTCGCAGAGTTGGAGTGTGTCACCTGATTACTCGGCTGCAAACTCACACATAAATACACACGCTAACTGTAGTGTGACAGCAACACTGTACATGCTGGGATGCTGCTGCTGACACTTAAATAAAGGCTGAGTCTCCACACCAGGGGATTTCAAAATGTAAAACTTTAATACATGAGAGCAGACAATTCTCCGATGTTTGTCGTTAAATGCTGTGGAGTGCGTAAGTACATGTCTCTCTCTGTGGCAGTGGTCACCATCCAATTTTTATTTTTTTTTAACAATGGATCCCCTTAGAGATTTGTTATTTTTTCCCAAATGGACCCAAACACATCGGAGCTGGTGAAGCCTAAAAAACTCTTCATATATGCAGCCAGTGAGCTTCTTACTTGGGATTGAATGGGGCGCCACCTTGGAACACAACAACCATTTAAACAGTCACGCCACAGGCACACAACAGCTACTGTGCACCTTTGACAGCTTTAAGTTTGGGGAATTTATTTATTCAATTTATTTACCAAACAAAACTACATTTATATAATATACAGTATACGGCATGTAGCATATGGACGCACATCACCAAACAGTTTCATTAAATTTGATTTAATAAATCACTTGCCCATTTTGCTGTGGCAAATTTTCTGTCTAATACTGAACTTTAAATACACAGTAAATTAAGTTCACGAATTGTATTTCTTTTAGTTGGCAATAACTGACTTTTTGGCTGCCGTTTGGTGATAAGCAGGCAGCATACAATGGGTTTTTAAAGTTTCTTTGTTCAGATGCAACACTATGAGTCAAAGTGATATAAAAAAAAAAAAACATACAAAAAAGAAAAATATCTAAACCTCGCAATTACGCTCCATCAACCTGAGGGGAGCTTCAGGTTCAGGTAATAATCCTGTGTAGATTTATCGCTATGAATGACCCCTTTCACACTGTTTTCACATTGCCGCATGATACACTGCTATCACGGATGTCAATGATAAATAGATTATAAAATGCCATTACAAATATAATGAATTAAAAATATATTATTCAACAATGCAAAAGACCTGAGACGTGTGGTCCGATTGTCCAAAAATATGTAGATTTGTAGTATATCTGTAGTATATGATTAAGCCACTAGGTGGAGCCTCCTACATTTAATGAGACTGAGTTACAGGTGTGTTTGGTGACCGTAAGGGCCGCACAAACTGTACAACAAACTCATGGGAAGTATTGCACTTACCCAGGTAAGAGCAGGTTACACCTTCACATTACCTACAGCACGTAGGGACCTGCAGGCTTTTGTTAGGTGCTGGGCTAGCATAAGGGGGTGGGGGGAGCACTAGACATTAGGGTTGGGTCAGTTCTCGATAATACCAATTCGGTTCAGTACTCCGTTTTGGACCGTTTTTTTTTTTTTGTTTGTTTGTTTTTTGAGACCGACGGGACCGCATACGTCATTTTACAGCCTGTAGGCCCAAACATACTCAGGCGGAACGTACGTGGAGCGGACTCCGCGGAGGTCCGCCTGGACTGAAAGCGGACGTCCGCAAGCCATGTGCGCGCAAAGCTCAGACGGCGCGGACTCCGTTCTGCACACCAGTGTCACACAAAAGACTGCTTGGCATGTATTTTTCACATCGCAGGGATTTTTCACAGACGTTTTTACAGGAAACTACAACGCGGAAGTGCGCTCGACTATGGAAGCCCGAATGACTGCGGACATTCCTCGCAGAGTCCGCTCCGCTTATACGCCCAAGTCTGTGAGCACCTGTGTCTGCCTCTTCGCCAAGCGCACAGCGAGCAGGAGAGAGAGGGGGGTGGGGGTGGGGCGGGGACTGAGCTAGGGGGTGCGAGTGCGCATGCGCCGAGGCCTCTACCGTAGCCTAGAGTTTGTTTAACAGTGACGGGGAGTCAATAATGGCGGACAATTTAGTCTTGAAGAAATCAAAGCATGCGCCAATATGGCAACACTTTGGCTTTGAGCTAGACGAAGGAGGCAACCCTTGTTTGCAATGACTGAGTAAACTAAATCTGCAAATTTATTTGTAAGGAATAAAAGAAACAACGTGTTACTGTCACTCGGTTGTCCTATGGTCGTTTTTTATTTTAAATGAGTCAACTGCGCCCCCAAGTGGCGAAAATGCGGTTATACCGACTTGATGCATTTTTTTTCACAAAAACCGGACCGTTTTTTTTTTTTTTTTCTCATACTGACCCAACCCTACTAGACATCGAGTCTAGGTTAGCCTAGCCCCGTAACAGCAGGACTCTGCACATGCTTCTCACAAAACCAACACAAAACTGATGAACTATAAGCGACTCTCCCCTGCTTTAAATATAAATGCATCTTGTAAGCAATGGTGGTAAATGGACAAATAAAGTCAAAGCAGTGCTGTTTGTCCCGGGGGTATCCATATAGCTGAGCAGCTGTTTCCAGCAGCTGGGCTAATGCTAACTAGCTACAGTGAACGACACATCACTCCATCATGTAGATCAGGTCTGCAAATTATTTTATATAAAGCCAGAAGTCTGCTGTGGGGAGATTAGAGTAACCTGTACTGCATTTACTTTAACACATTACAGGTTATTTACTGTTAAAGGCCACAGAAATTTTAATAAAATGTTAATTTATTGTTAGATATGTCCAATACATGTAGTCTGATCAAATGAATGACCTCTAATGAAGCTGTACAGCTGTTCACTATGTGTAACACTTTAGATACTGTTCAGCCAGTTGTTGAATAGCAACAGGAGTGAGCTCCATTGTGTTATTTAGTTTATCAATCAAGTAACTTGGTGTTAAGTTGATCTGTTCTTTTAACTCCTGATGCAGCCTACTCTGATTTTGCATCAAACATGGGTCACATCAGTGGTTTAAATCAGTGGTTCCCATCTGGTTGGTTGCGGGGCCAATCTGATGGGACCAAAAGTGACCTGCAAATGTGTCAAGTTTATAAAAAACACACTTTATTTTGTAGTACAGTGAATTTCTGGCACAGACCTTTTATTTTGAAGCGCTGTTTCCCTCTATAGAGTGAGTGAATAACTGCAGCTACCTGAAAGAGACAGCAAACTAGCTCGACGACATGGCCAAACTCAAGTATGATGGTAAATATATTAAACTGTGTGGACCTTGAACTGATGACTGAGGAGAAATCTGGACCCCGTGGCTGGACCAGTTGGGAACCACTGGTTTTAATGGTTTTCTAATGGAGAAACGTGAATGTATTACATAAATGATTAGCCGATAATCAATTGTTAAGACAACCAAAGAAATTGTTTAAAATTTGCGTACCTAATTGCTATTATTAAAATATCAATTATAGCCACTTAAAAGTTCCTCAAAAGTTAAAGTACCCTACATTTTGGGCGTACGAGGACAAAAAAATAAATGTTTACAGGCATTTGTTGGTACATGTGAGCCTGCTGATGAAAGCACAGTCTGATTTTAGTTATTTTTGGTCAGCTCACATTCAGTCGTTGAGTGTTGAGAGATGACATGTATCAACATTTCAAGAGTTCTATTCACAGTGACAAATATTTGTATCGCATGCTCTGACAGTCAACAGAAACAAGCCGGAAAGCGTGTTGTGTTATTATGACAACCAGCAGCCGTGACCTGTCATGTCATTAGCTGCGCCATAATCGCATATTTACAGGGTTTTTTAATATGTTGATTTCAGTGTTTATTGCCTTGCTATTTCTCCCTTGGAACACACTCGAGTAAGTTAACGTTTTGATGCCACAATATGCTCTGAACCACTACAGTACCTCTGATCAAAATAATTCTAGAAGGCATGCAAACCTCATGAGTGCATCCTGGCATGATAAATTAGCAGGCGTCCTGCTGTTAGCGCTCTGCTCCATATTTATCATAGCGCTTTGAGCTCACACACACAAAACACCTCCACCTGTAAGCATTTACATGAAGACGCATCCGCCAAATTTCATAGGCTTTTTGACTGATCTTTTAATGCCATTTAAACCTGGATGCTGTGATGACAGCTTGTTTTAATGTGACCTTTAATCAGGATCACTCAGTTGTTGAAATATCACTGTCAGTGGGTCAAAGAAGATTAAATCTGTACCACAGTGGATAAAGAAACCACATTGTTCCAAGACAAATTACTGGAAATGAGATGAAAAGGCTGGTTACTTTTCCACTCCTTTGTTTCATATGAATGTAAATGAGGCAGGAGTGAACTCATTTCCCAGCTCTCATATCAGCAGGATAAGGGGAACACCTGTTTCATTAGAAACTTACAAAGAGGAAAAACCTTTGGGATTTTCAGATGCATTTCAGGACTTTGTCTTTCCTTCCAGGTTCTCTCTCACACTGCACCATATTACTCGCTCAAACTCATAATTTTCTTTCAAGCAGCAAGCGAAAAAAACTTTGTGGCTCAACTGAATCGGTGTAGAAGTGCTGCAGTCGGAAACGAGGGTGAGTATGACATTGGTATTCTGTGGAGACAGAGTGAGATGTTATCGCCACGATCACGCGGCTAAAGCCTCTCACAGGGTTGGAAATGGATCACAGGACCAATTCCATTACATTTCTGACAGTCATTTGTGGAGACTAGATTTATCTGCAGTTACTGGTGGACACACTCTAAAACTGCATGTCTATTTTTTAACACTGTGTACACTCATTCGCTGAAAAGGATGTCTGTTGTAGAATCAACAGATTCAACAGAAAAAAAGCCAGGTGATGGCCCTATATGTTAAACTAACAGGAACTGAACGCAACTTGAGCTTAAAACAAAGTAGTCTGTGTGTCTTCCAACAACATCTACAGGAATATGTATTTATAGTTGTTCTGAACAGCCACACACAAAGGCGGGGCGAGACATGACAATCCCTCACATGAGAATAAAGAGAACAGTGCACACATTTATACTGTCTCAAGACAAAGGCATGCATGGTGTTGCACTTGTTTGTTCACAGATAAAGAGATCAAAGTAGATATGTGAGGTGTGAAAAGGAGAGCTTGAGAGAGAGATTCAAATAGTACATATTTTCTCACCCCACACACCTGGCCAATCACTGTGTTATGTGGATTCGCCTGCCAAATTGTCAGTTAAGTTACCAGAATTATAAGCTGTTGATTATTTTTGTGGAAATTGTTTTATTTCAATAAGTCAGTCCAGTCGTCAACAGAAAATGTTTCTGCAAACATTTAATATGTTACATTTGCACATTTTATGCATAACTCATTGTTAATGAAGTGGCATAATATATAAGCTGACTTGTGTTATCAAGAGGTGGAAGGGATATTGGATGGCATGTCACCCAGGTGAGACCAGGCAAGATGCCAACAACACCGGTTGTTTTTTAGCAGCACATTGTGGCATTTCCCAGCCGTGTTTGTATCACTAAACCTGGGTGTTTTTTTACCCACACATCACGGCGTTTCTGGCACCAAACCGAGGTGTTTTTAGCAGCCAGCATGGTGCTTCCCAACTTCTTTTGTGGCACCGAACCTGGGTGTTTTTGGCAGCCGGTGAAGCATTTCCTAGCGGCATTTGTGGCACCAAACCTGAGTGGTATTCACAGACACATTGCAGCGTTTCCTGAAGGCGTTTGAGCCACCGAACCTGGGCGTTTTTTACGAACACGTTGTGGGGTTTGTGGCATCGAACCTAGGTGTTTTTGTGGCACCGAACCTAGGTGATTTCGGCAGCCGGTGTAGCATTTCCTAGTGGCATTTGTGGCACCAAACCTAAGAGGTTTTCACAAACATATTAGAGCATTTCCCAATAGCATCTGAGCCACCAAACCTGGGTGTTTTTCACAGACACATTGCAGCATTTCCTGATGACGTTTGAGCCACATAACCTGGATGCTTTTTACCAACACATTGTGGGGTTTGTGGCACCGAACCCTTGGTGTTTTTGGCAGCCGGTGCAGCGTTTCCTTGCGGCATTTGTGGCAACAAATCTGAGTGGTGTTCACCAACACATCACAGTATTTCCCAACAGCATCTGAGCCACCAAACCTGAGTGGGTTTCACCAACACATCACGGTATTTCCCAACACCGAACCTGGGTGTTTTTTACAAACATACTGTGGGGTTAGAGGCACCAAACCTAGGTGATTTTGGCAGCAGGAGCAGCATTTCCTAGCAGCATTTGTGGCACCAAACCTGAGTGGTTTTCACCAACACATTACAGAATTTCCCAACAGCATCTGAGCAACCAAACCTGGATGTTTTTACAGACACATCACAGCGTTTCCCGAGGGTGTGTGAGCCACCAAACCTGGGTGTTTTCACCAACCTGTACCTGCTTTTCCAGCAGCTTTTGTGCCACCAATCATGGGTGTTTTAAGCCAAATCATATTCTTTTCACCATAACCAAGTGGTTTGGGGTCCTACACCTTAGCACAACTTCACCACAGTGCTGTTTGGGTTAAAATGTGTTCTAGGTTTTAGCCACATCACCATTCTTCATGTAGTTTTAGACTGCTGACGGTGAAAGAAAAAACAAATCCTGCTCTCAGTCAGTGACTTGTACTCACTGTATTAAGACCATCATCAGGTAAAATCCATTCATTCATTTAGACAAACAGCACAGGTGTTAGTGTAAACCTGTCCTGGGAAAAACTACCAATCAGAGGGTGCCACAGCAGATTTATGATCTAACACACCCGTCAGTAAGGCTTTCCAGGGCGCGTGAACTCTGTCATGAGAAAACTATTGACAGTGTAAATATAAGCCAATCAGACACAGAGAGTGCTCTTCATTCTTACTGTAGCTCATACCTGTGACTCTCCAGGATGGTGTGTGTTGGTGTCTCTCTTCCTATAAAGCATTCATGGCTGTGTGAACATAAGGAATATAGTAAATTTCCCAGTAAAGGGATATGTAACATAGCTTCACGTTCTGTTAGTCCCACTTGTCGGCTTATGGAGATGAACATTTTGTATACACACAGTTGAAGGGTTTTTTAGAGCGCAATTTAAGCTAGGGGGAAATTGCTTACAACATATTAACACTTCAATGCTGGTCCAGCTCTACAGCCTATTTATCGAAAACTACAGGGACATATATCCGGTCTGCCTCCCGGTTGGCAGTTTTCCACAAGACGGGCCACGGAAGCGATCAATACCAGAGATTTCCTGGAAAAAAGTGAACTTCTTTACTACCACAGTATGTATTTTATCTGTGGTTGCAGGGCTAGACAAACATGTCTGCTGGAAGCAATATTTCATAAATATGGGCCCGTTTCTCAGATCGTCTTTATTCTAAATCACATAAGGATAGAGGTGCATTATATAATAAATCTCCAGAGGGGTCCCACACAGGCAAAACAAAATAAGCACCTGTCTTCCTCAATCCACCGAGGAATAGAAAACTTTGCTCCTGGTTATAACAAAGCACAGACCAAGTGACTGCTGGCAATGTGAAAAATAGGACTGTAATGTGGACAAAGATCGGTGTGGCAATGACAACTGACGAATGATTGCTTTATCTGAATAAATATAGCTGAAGCAATGGGTGAAATCGGGATTGCTGCAGTATTTGATCAGCAGCTTAATACATTTCTACGAGGAAAAGTTTTACTATAAAAATAACTCAGACCAGATTTCTTTCTTTATATTGTCAATATTCTTAAAGTATGTGCCTCTCACTCTAAACCTCTAAGCTGCCAACCTCCACCTCACCATAATTATTTTTCCTCTCATCCACCCTCCCATCCCTCCTTTGCCTGTCTCATACTTCTCTCTCACCACAGCATAAGGCTACTTAACACCATCTTAACTCCAGTGATAAACAACAGACCAGTCATTCCTCTATCAATCAACATCCCTGCATCCTTCCTCTCAGTCTCTGAGGCCCTGCAATTTCCCAGTCCTCTCGAGGTCTGATTTACTCCCCTCCTCACTGTCTGTCCGGGCTTATTCTCTCCTCGCCGCTTCACTCTCTTCACTAAATCTGTGCTGTGTCAGCTTCTCTCCTCCTCTACTCTGTCTGCACGTTAATCTGAGAAACACTTCCGTTTTACTTCTCCCAGCCCACATCCTACACAAACAACCCCTCGTTCACACTCTGCAGAATAAGTAGGAATCCTCCTGAAATCATAGTAAAAATTGAAGTCCTTCTGCATTGGAGAATTGCTCATGCATATTTAATAGCACCTTAAATATCAGTCTGACAAAAATCTAATAAGAAAAAGGAAACTAAGCAACAGAGAGGATATCCTGTGCACATTATGAGTAAGTTGCCCTCAAAAGACTTCATAATCGCTGCTAAATGCAGGAAAACACTTGCAAATGGATGTAACACAAACAATACCATTAGATGCTACCTTGGGCTGCTCATACTGCACCATGCCTCCTCCATTAAATGTTAAAAAAATTACTGGGATGAAAAACGCCAAAAACAATCATCAATTTACTATTTGAAAGAAAGTAGTTTTAGCCTGCAGCCTCTGTCTCAAAAGAATCAAATTAACTAAAACTTCTGATATTACATTTCTCAGCCAATTTAATCACGGCAGTACAAGGGGAAAAGAGAGCGAGAAAGAAAAGACAACATCAAGTAATTGGAAAAACTATATCTTACTGGAGGATTTTCTACAGCGAGCACACAGCTTTTCTGCCTCTTCAGCACACTCGGTGTGTGAGAGACAACATCAGAATCCTGTCGGAAACCTTGCTGTGTTCATCACTCTCACTGATGCTACTGCTCAAGTTCTTTCTTTTTCTTAAGGGCTGTAACCAAAGTGGTGTGTGTGTGTGCGTGCTCACACTGCTATCATTGTGAGGACAATTTTCAGTTCGCAGTCAGGTCAGTAAGGTTAGAATTAGGTTAAGGTTAGTGTTAGGCATTCAGCTGTGATGGTTAAAGGTTATGGAGGGGCAAGAGAATTCGTTTGAAGCATACTTTAAAATCCAAGCAGACACATAAAAAACAAGCAAATTTTGAGCAGAAACAAGCTTTTGTTTTCCTTTTACACACCAAAGTGTTGTGTTGAGAGAAATCCCTTGTCTTAAAACCATATGCCTAAAAGAATCTGTGCAATTATGTGTACAAAATAACACTGGAGCTCCTCTTTAAAGGCGCAGTTCACCCAAAAATCAAAAACATATTTTTCCTCTTACCTTTACTGCTACTTATCAGTCTTGATTGTCTTGCATGCGAGTTGCCGAGTGTCTGATGCATCAGCTGTAGAGATGTCTGCTCTCTCTCAACTATAATGGAACTAGATGGTACTCGGCATGTGGCGCTTAAAGCACTGAAAAAATAACAGCACGGTGATGCAGTGGTTAACATTGTTGCCTCACAGCAAGAGGGCTCCTGGTGTGAACCCAGGGTGGGGGAGCCCTTCTGTGCGGAGTTTGCATGTTCTCCAATGTCAGCTGGGACAGGCACCGTGTGTCGAGCTGTGAGGAGCACGTAGGTTTACATTACCAAAGGTTTATGACAAAATCACTTGACGACACCAACTCCCGTGTGCGCACAGTGAGAGAGGAGAGGGATAGACACTGTGCTGCTGCTGCGGAGCCACTGAATGAGTTCCCTCTGCAGGGTGGGTAAGTCTGAGAAGTCCTGGGCCATCAAAAAACATTCAAGACACCCAAGCCTAACGACGCCAGTTTATTCCACACTACTGAAGCTGCTCCTCTTTTTGGAACCACCATGGAGTTGGTAATAATCTGCTTTCCGCCATGCTTGTTGTTGCTGTGGATAACAGTATATTGTCAATATGTCATATAAGTCGATATATTGCGAGTATCACAATACGAATTTTTCATATGATATTAAAGAATATACTGGTATTATCGCGAACATGATGACATGGCACTAGTGCTGCACGATTTGGTAAAAATGTGCGATTGCGATTATGGTGGACAATATCGCGATTGCGACTGCGATTACAATATAATTACAATAAAATGTAATAAATAAATGGTATCATGAGTCTTTTTGCTTGATTCAGTGTTTCCCCTACATTATATTAAGGGGGCACTGACCTGACATAGTTATTGTTATGGACAGACAGTGTGTCAATGACCATCAACAGACTGAGCACAGTCAAACAAGCTGCTCACACAGCAGCGCAGCACGGAACTGTACACACAGCGGAGCAAGCATATGTTGCGTTCAGGCGTTGTCACGTAAATGACAAATTCCAGCACGCCATAGCACAACACAGCAGCATGTCAAGTGGGCCGAAACCGAGTAAAATTGCTAAATTTTTCATTTGTTATGGAGTCCATGATTTCCCTGTGACACTTACAAATGTTTGCTCAACTGTGCTTGGACGTTGTTTTATGAGGCTCTGGCGGCTTTCAGTTGTCTCTTTGTCTTTATCGTTACACGGCTCGGCTTTCTCTCGCATGCACTCTTCCTACTTTTCCCTGTGCTGTGCTGTCTCAAGTGTTGATATAGATTGGTCGTGTTGCCGCGGGACGTGGCGACTTTAACTTTTACACTTTTACACAGCACGTCTTTCAGGTACAGCGACGTTGGACAGAAAGACGTGCTGTGTAAAAGTTTAAAAGTTAAAGTCGCCACGTCCCGTCTCGAGTGCTGATATAGATTGGTCGTGTCGCCGCGGGACGTGGCAACTTTAACTTTTACACTTACGCAGCACGTCTTTCTGTTCAACCTCGCCGTAACTGAATCCAAAGTATCGCCATGTAACAGACGTTTTTTTCGCCACCAACTCAGCCTGTTCATGGTTGAGCTCATGCTCTTCTTCAGCATCTGTGTTGGTCACTGCTGCACGCCAGCTGCACGCACCAGGATAGCTTGTGGGCGTGATGTCAACAAACTCCACACACTACAGGAGAGGCAGTCACGTTCACAGGCACACAAGTTAACATTTATTTAGCCTACTTTAAATCGCAAATTGCAGCCTTTTAAGAGGTTATGTAATCGCACAGCCTGACATCGCGATTGCGATTAGATTAATCGTGCAGCACTATATGGCACACCCCTAATCGTATGTGCATTACATACAATACATCCTCAGTGCATCCTCTCCATATTAGATTAAAAGTAAGACTGTATTGGAAATCATACTGTTGAAATTTCTTAGTACCATGGTACCATGATTTTGTGATACATAAATCTCATGATAAACACAGAAAGAGAGGAGGGCTGAGCTAATCAATGTGCTGCAAGAAGCTCTACAATAAAATGAGATTTTACCTGTTTTCAGTGATAAAATTTCCAGTAAAGACGCAGCAACTGGACAAAATTGCAAGGTTGCACAGAACTCATGGGGACTGGCTAAATTTGTGTTGATTGTTGTGATCGCAACATCACAACATCCTGGAGGGACTGATTAGAGAGAAGGCAGACATCTCTACGGCTGATATCTCCAACACTCAGCAACCCACACTGAAACAATCTAGTATGAAAACAGTACTACAAGTAATGAGTGTGTGAATGTATGTGATTGTGTTTGTGAGCCTGTGTGTGTGTGTGTGTGTGTGATGAGAGAGAGAAGAGAGAGAGAGAGAGAGAGAGAGAGAGAGAGAGAGAGAGAGAGAGAGAGAGAGAGAGAGAGAGAGTGAGAAAGACAGTCTTTTATTCTTCCAGTCTGACACCTGGACTGTTGCCAGAGGACTAATGAAGTCTAATTTTAACAAAAGCCCAATTTCCATGAAATTACATGTATCAGTGTTTAATGTGACAATGACGCACACATTATGACGGCAGGGCTAAACATAAATTACGTTTCACCCCCCATTTCCTTTTAACTTTTTGCTTGGGCTTGCAATGCCCCCTAGCAAAGCGAAGCTTGCTCAAGACCCCCTGATGCAGTAATGATACTACAGTGATATTGTTTCCTCTTCCTGTTGTTTACCTGACTAATACTTCGATCAGCGATCGTTTTTAGAGACTTAGAGGCTGAAAAAGCCTAATTAAGAATTAATTTGTGTCAAATCAGATGACAACAAGCACCACTTGTTGTTATTTGTTGTCGCAGCGTCTCAGCAGGTGATGATTTGTAAATTGAGCCATAGCTGATAATTAAATCTGTTACCATCGCTGGTATTAATGTGATTAATGTGAAAAACTATTTCCATGATTTAACAGGATTTGAATATGCTCTGTGAGTCACACCTACGTCACTGACTTTATTTGATTCAGATGTTTTCGTACCCCATGAATCAGCAGAAGCCCATATCACTTGTAAAAGGAATATTGTACCTTCTTGAATGTGTGACAGGAGACTCATTTTGCGACAGTGCTCCGTAGACAGCCGAATTAAACTGTAAGGAATAATTCTTGATGACAGATCTACATGGGGGTGGACAACACTACAAGGAACATCTGACAATATAATGAAATCCAATACAGTAGCCCTGCAGTAAATATTAACATGGTTTTAATATCTGTTATTCCTGTGAAGGGCCCCACAGCAGTACTCATGCTTTCCTGGGTTTGTATCTTATTCAGATTCAAATTACTTGACTGTTCAACTCTGACTGTGAAGACCACAACACAAGACTCACATATTTTTTACAATAATCAAACTATTCTTTGCCCTGTATTGATGTAATTGTATTTGTTGTCTTCGTCCACTCATTCAGCCAATTTTTTCGCTCTAACAAGACTGTCCCTCTAGGTTGATGTAAACAGTGGATAAAGCTACTGCATGTTCTAGGTTTGTGTCCAACTGGGCTTGCCCACAATAACACCACAGGGAGCTGTCCAGGAAGCATCCTGACCTGATGCCCAAACTGCCTTTACTGGCTGTCAGTGCAAAGAAGCATTGGTTCTCCCCCAAGATCCTACTGAGTATCTGAGCATCTTAACATGCCCATAAAGTTGAGCCAAGACATCCTACAAAAGAAGCTCAAATCAGCTGCCTGTATCCACAATCTCACTCTTTCAGTCACCAACCAGAGCTCATAATGATTCAGAATCTCTTACAAAAATAATTCACTTGTTCACTCATCAACCCCAGGCAGCCTAAGCATCTAACAGGCACTGCAAATCTTTGGGTATCCTGACTGAGCCTTTGCTGAAACCTTAACAAAGTCATAAGAAAACGGCAGATTGAATCATTAACCAAAACACAACGCTAAATCACTCTGCTGTTCCAAAATGTGGCCCCTATCTCTAAGAAATAGCAGTTTATTTCAATACCAACATTCAAACGTCTGGTTTCCAAATGAAATTGCAAAATATCACACTTCAGTTGGATGCCAGAGACATTTTCTGCATGGACAGACTCAATTTCTAATAATTTTCAGTTCTACTGACATTGATTTGAAATACCTAGACTACCGTTTTATATTAGAGCTGAACAATCTGGGAAAATATTTTCTTAAACCAATTTTTTCTTCCTTATCTGTATTATTATTGAAAAATAAAATATGAATCTTACTGATCTCCCGTCAGTTACAGCATGCAGCAAATCACACAAACTGATTTGGCTCTACCACTCTAAAATATTTCGATAACTCAAAGCCTTATTGTAAACATGTTGTTAACTGTCCTGCTTCAGCTTCCCGACCATGATCTGGATGTTGATGTTTACTTCAGGGTTTACTACCTTCACTTCACCCAGCAGCTGTGAACCAAGACACGGGGACTTTACTTAGTCTTGATGAGCTGCAGCATTAATTCACAGACAAACTGAAACCTGCAGTGTACATTACCACGTGACAACTTCACCAGTAATTTGATCACCAACACCTGTCTGCTCTGGAACATCCACCATCTCTCTGTCTTCCTCACACTCGTCCACAACTTCACTGTGCACACAATACTCTGCTCTTACAACAATGTAATGTGTAAACATGTGGACTGCACTTAAACCTCGCTATTTTAGACAGCAGTACTATGATCATCAAAGTTTGCACATGGTGCGTAATTTTTAGGGCTGTACCCAACTAATATAGTAAACACCCTAATGGCACCAACAACGAATCAGAAATGGCAAAAACATTTTTTTGCCGACACCAGATATCAAACAAAAGCCAGAGACTGTGTCGTATTAAGTATCTGTGAGCTGTAAAGTCACCACTTCCAAGCGGAAGAGAAAAGATGTTATCTTGGAGCCTTACGATGGGAGGTTGCTCCTCCTCTGTGCCGCTACTTCATATCTGCAGCTGTTGTTTTTTATTATCTACTCTCATTGGCTCACTATGTCACATGGAGGGTTGAACACCATGTGTGCATGGAAAGCCCACAGGGTCAGGAGTTTCCGACCCACCTGGTTGGTTAGATTGTGTTGTACTAAAAAAAAAAAAATGCCACATTTGCAGTTTGAGAATTGCCTTCTGTTATGTACATTGTAATATCAATATCTGGATTTGATACACCATTCACCCTATGGGCAATATACAGAAAATTAAATATGACAATGTTTAACCGAATACGTCGATATCTACTTTGCAACAAACTTTTGCTTTCACAAAATATTCATCAGTAATGTGGATATAATGACGAAGTGAGCAAAGTGAGCAAAACCAGGACAAGATTACACACTAACAATATCCAAACTCTAAGACCTATCAATATAATATCAATATATATTGCCAAGCCCTACTTTAGCCCTATTTTATATGTCTGTTTCTGCACTAAATCTCTGTGCTTTCTGTTATTTTCTTCTGCAGCACTGGGAAACTAACCTTTCACCCTACAGTAGCGTGATTAAAGGAAAGCAGACACCAGGCTGAAAAAAGCAACTGTCAACCTAACAGAGATGAAAAACAGTCTTTGGGGTTGGACATGACACTTAGCACAATGCCATTAGTGCACTCAGACAAGTATCCACTGAAGCATGCACGCATACACAAAGTTGAAAGTCCTGTAGAGCAGCTGATTAATGTCATGGGAATACAGCAAAAATGTCCCCAAAAAGAATAACACAGCAATGCAAGGACAGCAGATAATTCTTTGGTGGATGAATGTCTGCGAAAGAATGTAAATAAAAGAACAACTACATCATGTGCTTAAAATTTAAAAGTTGAATAGTGTAATCATGTTTCTGATTAACTAGACACAACAGCTATGACTACAGACTGCTGAAGTACTGCTCTATTATCCAACAATTAATGAGGGCAAAGAAGTCTAAATTATTTCACTCTAATCTAAAACTAAGGATAAACAATGTACAGGAGACACATGTCCTCATACTGACTTTTAACTACATCCTGTGAGAACTGAAGTGTATGGTACAGTGCAATGGAGTATGTTTTTAATTTGACATTCACATCTTTGTCAGCAGTTTAACTACCAATATATAATTCTTTGTACCTAGCAGTGCTATCAGTATAACTTTACACTATTCAAGGCCTAATAAAATAAGAGTAAACCAACATGTATAGCCCATAAACACCAATTAAGACACAAACATCTAACTATAAGACAAAAAGTCTCTGCATGTGTATGTTCTTCCCATATTTTGAGAACCATTCTACTTAACCCTTGGCGAGTGTATAGCTGGGGAACCAAGGACATGCAGTGTAGAGCCCTGAGCGAGGCCGTTTTCCCAATCCCGCTCCTGCCTGCTGGATTTCTGACCATTACCGCCCACTTCCACAGAGTGTGTTATCTGTTCTCGCCCATTCCAGCAGGGTGTGTGTTAGCTCCCGCCCGCATCCACAAACACTCTGACCATACATGCCTGCACAACAGATTATAAATAGACTCACATCCCACAGAGAAAACATGTTATTTTACTGTAGTATCGAGAAAGATATGTGTACCTGTCTGTATTAAGTTGCAAAATTACCTTCTAGTGCATAATTAAAGTTATTCTGGTGTCTCTGGGATTCACTGTTATTATTATTACCTGTAATATCCCTGGAGATTCCTCCAAATCCAACTTGCCTTGCCTTCAAATTTACTTGTTGACATCTCCATGCTTCATGTTAATTAATCTCCGGAACGTGCAAGACTGTTTTTACAGTCCGCTCATGCTGTGACAAATATAAAAACCACCTGTTCCTGCAAAATTTATGTTAGGTCCCATGGGACCCATGGGATCCCAGCCCTGATGCAGTCCTCTGGTGCAGTGTTGAATTTATGGTGGTTTATTTTTTGGTGGTTATGTCAAGGCAAGTGAGTAAAACACCTATTTGGAAACTAATACCTCTGATAAGTGTGGCTCACCAGTGTTTCAGACCTCGAGAAGCTGGGACTTGGATTTAGTGATTTGGCGGCCCCAGGCAAACACTGACCTTACTTTACTTTTCACCCTCTCTGTAACTGGGAATGCTGGTATTGGCAGTAGTAAAGTTGCATTTAATTCTGAAGTAAAACTATGAAGTATTTATAGCTAAACTATTAATACCTCACAGAAAAAGTCCTGCATTCAAATGTTTACTTAAAGTGAGGAGTAAGAGAGAGGCAATGTACTTAAATTTAACTGGCATCTGATCCAGGTGGCCTTTTCAATTCTAATATAATGCTGGATAGTTTCATGAATAGCAATGCATCATATTTAAGTTGTTTTATTTTGTGAGTAAAATCTGAATCTGCAGGGTAAGTTACCCTCATGTCGCATACTTTTTAAGTATTCTGGGGGCTTTTTGTATGTTATTTTAGGGTACAACAGCATCGTAATTTAATAGTTTTCGTATCCAAACATCTTAATAAATCTCAAGGAAGCACAGTGTGGAGTGTTTCGAAAAAGCTGTATGCAGAGCAGGCCAACCAATCGCCCCGTTCTGAACAGTTATGTGTTGAAATGGCACTACACTAGTGTGACAAAAATTAAAAAGAGGATGAAATGATAAAGGTTTCTTTACTGTGAAAATGCATGGGTGCAAGTTTAATCCAAACAGGGGAAAGAAGATAGCAAATTACCCCCCAACCGCCCTGGAGTTTTGAGAACACTGTAGAAATGAAAAGTCGGCCCACGGGAATCATTTTTAATCACATAAAAATAATGGCAAATTTGCTTCCCCCAGCACCAAATCAGATAAACCATTCTAATAGCAGGCCTGCTCTCTGAGATCAAGCCAAACAATTTATCAGTGATATGTGTAAACATCCTAGCATATGCACTCCAGCTCCCAAGTGGCCCGCATAGTGTTAGAAGGGGAGAGGTTGAGACGACTTCCACAGAAACAGACATGGTAGTGGGAGAGAGAAGAAAGGATGACAAATTGATAAATGGAAAAGAGTGGTGTTAGAAGAGGACATTGAAATTGAAAATGCAAACAGAGCAGTAGAATGAGAGACATTACAAAAACACCACTAGAGTGTTAATTTGGTAGAGGTATGAAGCCGCTCATGCACTATTAAAAAGCAGACTCCTGCAGGGATATTGAAACAAATAAACACTCCACAAGCCTCTCCACATCATGCAGATGTGATGGTACTGCAGGCACTACAATGTGAAGTGGCAAAAACAATGCACAAACAAAGCACCACAAAGGACTAAGGTACACAGGGGCCACCAGTGTGGAAGTGAATTTACGTCAGCGAGTCCTTGATGCACTACAGATTCTGCTCCTCTGAAATGCACTCACAGCTCATGATACCTAAGGGATCTACATATATCTGTGTTGATGAGCGGAAGGAAGAATGCTATGCTAATGTACCCTACTCTATTACAAGTAAGGACTCATACGCACCTCTTTTAAAGCACAGAAAACGTAAAGTCGCCAGCTGGGTGTGACTCCAGTGCCAGCTTTCAAGAGCACAGTGGCAAGTTTTTGCAAAGCGAACAAACACTGTATCGTAGCCTACGTACCAGAAATTCAGAGTTCAGAGCTGATCTTGTTACAGATGTTGTTTTTAAGTGTATCTTTAAATATTGCCTTGGACAACTCATAAAGCTTTGAGTAGCCCTGCACTACAATGAGCAACTTCTCCTCCATATTTTAATGTCGGCTGTGATTGATTGTTTCTTATCAAATGACATGTGATGCACAGTGCATTCTAGGGCTGCCCCCTAACAGTCGACCAAACGTTAGTCAACCAGAAAGGTCATTGGTCTGCAAGATTTTATTGGTCGCTTAGTTGCAGAAAAAATCAAACAAACAAATGTGAAACTCTATTAGGAACTGTGCCTTGTCAAAATAAATCTAAACCTATATGACTGGACCATGTGGGAATTTAATTTGAAGGACAGACACAGGAAGAGGCCACACTCAGCAGTCAGACAGGAGTCATGCTAATTTCCAAGGCTGGTACCTGCGGTTATTCCACAGGCTAGTTAATAACATGTCGGGCAGGAAATCCAAAGTGTGGGATCATTTTGAGAAGGTGAAGGACGAACCCAAGGTGATATGTAAACTCATCTTCATTGGTCGACTACAAACATGACGTATCATCTGAAACATGGAAGTAGTTACATGCCCATTAGCCACCAACGTCATCAACAGGCAGCTTGTAGATAAAATATAGGCCTATATTAATGAAGGTTCATTCGTACGGTTTTGTATTTCACTATAATGTAGCACAGTGTTAACAATGTTACTGATACTATTCTTTCTCACACCTTCAACTCAAACCATTGTGTTGCCCCGCCCAAAATATATCATTTAATAACTGAATTAATATCGTAAACATGCGGGCAGCTAGACGACTAATGGCCCTAAATGACGACTACTGCTCGACTAGGAATATTTTTAGTCGTGGGCAGCCATAGTGCATTTCAAAAGCTGAATCTCCGAGCACAACTGTCATGCTTTGAAAAAAAAAAGGAGCTTGGGAGCGCTGGTATGCAGCAACAGCTTCACACTCACTTTTGAACATACCTTTTACTTGTCTACACTGACAACAATGTATTTGAGGGTGAAAAAATCCTTTCTTTACTGTGCTCTACTGTGTTTCATCCACCTTAGCATGCTGGTGTTGCAGTGCTGCTCTCCTTTACAACAACAGGGCTACATAGTGCAGTGTTCTGCTACATATGGGACTGGGAGTGAAAATCAGTGTGTGAATGTAAAAACTTATTTGGGCGCAGTAGTGAGTGGCTGAGAGTGCTGACAGAGGTAGGCAAAATACACCGACAGAAGTTACAATGCTAATAATAATTAGCATAGAGCGATGTACAAAACATTCAGAGGTTGTTGAAGTTGAAATGACAAATGCAAAAATGAGTGTGGCGTCAAGGACTCACAGACAAATTTACTTCCACACTGGCGTCCCTCAGCCCTTTCACAATCATTTGTCCAGGTGAAAGCTTGGTTTAACATTTCACAGTTGAACCTTTCAGTGCTCTCTGGTGGACAAACTATGCAACTGCATCACTATTTCTAAACTATCATTAAGACTGTTTTGGTTTTGCACATCGCTAATTAGCCTCCATGTACACTGATACAGATATAGCTGCTATGAGCTAACGGCCAATATATCGCCTGGCTGATTTCCATGTGATCAAATCAAATCAGAAACAGGGGGAACGCCTTCTGCTCTTTAAAGAAAAAGAAGCCTTTCTACCACTGGCACAATTTTAGATGAATAGTTGTTTACAAGTTTTGCGAGACTGAGGGTAGATCACGGCACATGGTGGAAGTGGTGGTTTGAGGGGGTGAAGATAAAAAGATACTTATAGATGTATTTGCACCCACAAGACGTAGATGCCCACCCACTGTCTCCTGGCGAGCAAAAGTGTGACACGAAGAGCATCTACGAGAGAGAATGCCAGCTTTGTGTGAGAGCATATGCTCGGGGAAATTTAAAAAGAGGGCAAAAGTGAAAAGAGAGGAAGGGAATTCAGACGGTCTCCCTCAAGCCTGTTCCTGTGGTCCTGTGGTTCTGCAGCGGCACCTCATGAAGAGGAGAAAAAGAAGGGGTGGGGGTAGAGTGTCAGTTGACTGTGGTGCACAAATAACGAAGGAGGTACAATCAGCTGTTTGAGTTAGTGCTCACCAGCCAAAGTGAGTTCAGTTAAGTCTCAAGACTTTTTTAAGTGACCCTTTAAACAGATGTCCCACATTCTGGTTTACAGACTTAAAGTTATGTGATATGCTTCTGTAATGCTCTTCAATCTTGCTGATGATATTTAGGGGAATAAAAAGAAAAGTTTCTAAATTATTTTTGCATGGTAAATTACAGAGAAAATGTGTGACTCTTGGTCACAGCCCAAATGATACTGGGACAGATACATTCTGAACAATATATTAACTTTTATTAATTAATTAACTAGAATTACCGCCTCACAGCTGCATAACTCTGCCAACCATTCAAGGTGCAGTTTACATTACTCCCATGAGCCACTGCCCTCCAAAAAATGCTACAGATCCATCAAAACACGCACCACAAAATTCAGTCTCAGTCAAAAACAGCCCCCACCCCAAAGTCATTACCATACTGAACTCTGAAGTGAAGCATACCCACTAAAACACATTACAGTTTATTTTCTTGAGTGCAATGACTTATTTTATGTGAAATAATGTGCATGAGCACTACTTTTTAATCCCATTTTAACTGCACAGGTTGGCAGTGAGTGTATGAAGTGTATCTACAATTGTGTACAATGTGATTGGAATGGAGGTATTTATATATTTTTATTACTATTTCTTACTTATTTTTATATATGAGCTTGGTCCTTGAGTGCATCTGAATTTCCTTGTGTGTTTGTACAATGACAATAAAAAAATCTCAATCTGAATCTGAATCTACATTCACATCTGTCCAGACTCTTATAATATATGCAGAGCAAACTTTAAAGGAATTTAATGTACTTTTTGGCAAAATGGAGTCATCACTATATTGACATGTTTGATCTGCCAGTGAATAATTTCCAGTGGGAAACATGCTGTCTTCACTTAGAGACTATTTTTACAGAGGCGTACAGAGAACTGATAGAGAGACATGTCACATGCTGAAATGACAATCACCAGACAGCAGACAAGGCTTCAGATATGGATGTTGCTGCAAAGAAGTTACAAATTCTATAACATGGATGCGTCACTCACATCTTCCCCCCGGCAGCACAGGAGTTCTATACAATCAGCACAGTTTCAACATGTATACCCAAGATTAGAGTCATCAACTCAGTGTCTGACCAAATGTCTCTCCTTCTGTTCTCCTCTTCTCTTCCTGAGTTATGGTGTTTGACAAAGGCCCCAAAAGTGGTTCTGCAGAATATTACGAAGTCACAGTGAGTGTGAAATTTTGTCATAATTAGTGTATGAATTGTAGCGTATGAAGAGGCCAGAAAAAAGTTTTGTGAGGTCACAGTGACCTTTGACTTTTGACCACCAATTGTAATCTGTACATTCTTGAGTACATTCTTGTACATTCTTGAGTCCAAGGGGACGTTTGTGCCAAATTTGAAGAGATTACCTCCAGGCATTACTGAGATATCATGTCCACAAGAATAGGACAGACAGATGGATGGACAGAAACCCAAAATATTATGCACAGTGGCATAACCAAGCAGGAGCCTTTGAGACTACAAAATGAAGCCAAATGGAAGTACCAAAAACTGCAGTTCCTCTAATGGCCACTTGAGGCTCCAACAGTGAGTCAGTCCTCATAGACCCCATGTTATTAAAATGCCCAACTTTACAGCAGAAATAAACATGTTTACAGCCTGGTACAAAAAAACAGTTTGGTCTCTATAGCCAATTCAACATTCATGACAGCTGTACAGGGGGTTAATTTCTATATAACTCACCTGTTTACATTTCAATAAGGCTTAAAGTTAGGCATTCAAAGTGAGGCGTCATCACCCTCAATGAGTCAGATCAGTCCCTCGTTCCTCCACAGCTCCACACTCTCGTCCAAATATTATCATTTCCTGGATAAAACAAAGTGGCTACAACCAAATGCCAAACTTGATCCTTTAAAATGGAGTCCACAAACGAGCAGGTGACGTCACGGTGGCTCTGTCCATTATTTTTATACAGTCTATTGTAGTAAAAAAAAAAAAAAAAAAAAAAACTATGTACTGAGTGGGACATTTTAGTTCAGTTAAATAAATGAATACGCTTGATAGTTTTCTCTGGTCGATAAACTGTTTCAAAATCATGTGAACTTATATGTTTTAGGGCTGGGTATCATCATCGATTTCCTGAATTGATTCAATTTCGATTCACAAGGTCCCGATTCTATTGGATTTCTGATTTGATTCAATATTCAATATTGATTCAGTTGGGGATATTAACAGTAAGATAATAAGATAACAAAAAGATAGTAACAGTACCATTTTTTCTGGAAAGTGAAAGAGATTAACAGAGAGCTAAATTTACAAGGAATTGTCAAAAAAAAGAATATATTTAGGACAGGATTAAAACAGAACATTTTATAATTAAATGTTGTTTTTAGAGCAGCAACAGCAATATTAAAATGACAAAGTCACAATATAAACTCCATATTTTACTGACTTACAAATCTAAAATGTCAATAAAATAAATCATAGTCCTGACATCACAACTGAGTGAAATAAGCGAACAGTTACAGGTAAAAGAACGGGTACTGTCAGAGTTTCTCAATATCACTGTCCAGGGCTCAACAATAAGGATTGCCCGATTGCCCGGGGCAAGTAAAACTCAAGGTCGGTCATGTAAACTAACAACTCACTTGCCCGATTGGGCAAGTTGCTAAAAATAGTAAAAGTTAATAACTAATTGATAAAATAAATGTATTTTAAAACCTGCTCCTTCGGCTCTGATGCAGCGGTCTCTCTGCCTGAAGTCACAAGCACACGCTGTGTAACAATGTCCTGCCCTGTGTAAATAACCAACAGACTGCTGTTACGCACAGACAAACAGCTGCTCGCACAGCAGCGTAGCACGGCACTCATGAGCTTGTGTTGCGTTCAGGCGTTGTCACGTCACGTAAATAACAACTTCCAGCACTTAAATAGGTCATAGCACAAAACAGCAGCATGTCATGTGACTTTTTACTTTTATTATATTCAATACAATTGTATGTTCCTAAATCTTGAAACACCTCATATGTAAGCTAGACAGACATTTCACCTGCTCATTACTGTGCACACATGTACTGTATGTACTTAGTCCTAAAGAGCCCTTCTGGTGTGCTTCACCTCCGCTGCTACAACTCCATCCTAGGGGAAACACTGCTGTGTGCGTTTTGTGCAACTGGTGGATGTGGTAGTCTACTGGTAGAGTAGAGAGAGAGCTAAATAGCGTTGAAGTAGAGTAGAGCAGGGCAGAGAGATGGAAGCAAAATATATTAAACCCGGTGTTAATACAGCAGAGCTGGAGAGAGGGGTGAAAAATAAATAGAGGTGGGCATGGCTCAAGTAGGGTGTAAAATTATAGACGGAGAACAATTGACAAATTTTTCACTTTAAGCCCTGACACTGTCATTTTTGTGCAGGAATTAAGCTACAATACATGACATATGTTGTTTTAATTAATAAATACAGTGTGAATAAAGATTACATAACATAAAAATAACTGCAGTTTTTGTTATTTGATAGCCGCTTAAATTAAACAATTTTTATAGGGCAAGTAAAAACTGACTTTGGGCAAGTAGATCTCTGACCAACTTGCCCGACTGGGCAAGTGAAAAAAAACCTTAGCGTTGAACCCTGCTGTCGTTAATACTTAAGAGCCACGGCCCATGTACTACCGGTGGGATTAACAGGTTAAAGCTTCACACATCAGTGTAAAAAAGTGAATACTAAAAGATGGAATTCGGATTTCTTGAATTAGTATCCAGTCATTCAAATGAAGATCGATCTGAATGGGAGGAATGGATTATTTTAACTCTTATTAAAAACTTATTTTTTGTCATTTTTCTTCTGGGATTTGTTGTCCGTTATTGGCTGACAATAATATATCTGTGATAATCCAGTATCACCCCATAATATTTGCCAGGCTCTAATCAAGCATTTAGGAACATGAGGATAGTTTGTTTTACCTACCATATCTTCTTATGGGTGAAACACCATACTGCATTTATTCCTTTAATCAATGCAACCATAATAACTAAGGCACACCTTTATCAACACAACGCAAACAGACATTATCTTTTAAACCATCAATAATCAATAAATGTTATAACATTTGCATGTTTGACCCAGGATAATTTCACTGTAATACTTGTACTGTGTGTAGAACAATGGCAGTGCTGCCTGTACCAGTTGAAGTCAATCCCAACGGCACTAGAAAGTCTCATGACGTTTTGATAGCGCCTAAATGCTTACAAAACTACAGATGAAACAAACAGTTGATTAATCAAAAAGTTTAATCAAGGGAAAATTATAACCAGCAAACACTTTGATTTAAGTTAGTGTTTTCAGTCAATCAGCACACATAATTACAGATGTCTCAAATGGGGTAATTTGCTGCTTTGTTGTTAGTAGGTCAAAATGAGCTGTTTGAAAATGTCCCTTTAGATTCTGGGAAATGCTGACAAGTATTTTACACTATTTTCCTACAATGTTTGACAGTTTAAATGATAATTGATTAATAGAAATAATTATTAGTTCAGCTCTAAGCAAATTAGTTGTTTATCTTTGTTAAAAAGATTAGGTGCTTGATGTCCTATTTCTATATATTCTCATCATATTCCCGTTGTGTTATAACACTGCAAAACGGTCAAAAACTTACTATGATCCAAATCAACACAAACTTTACGCCGTCTTTTACACACAACGTTGTCCACACTCCTTCTGTTATGCACATTAAACTACCTTACAGCACCATACCTGGTGTAAATAGCTTGTGTCTGCATTCTACCGCATAAATAAATGTAAACATAACTTAAGTATAGTCCACTATCATGCACTATTCAAAATATACAGACACTGTTGTGTAAACTTAAACATTGCCAGGACATATATGATACGTCATATCAACACAGATATACTTACCAAATATTAATATGTGCTAATATGGAGGACCTGAATTGTTGAAACATCATAACATCCCCCACATCAAAACCAAATGTCTACTACAGTAAATTTAAAAGGCAAACATGAAAGAAATTAAAAGAAATGTAGAAATGAGGGAAAGACATAAAACACTAAACACTGGTATTGATTAATACAGCAAACTGGTTCTGAGAGCAGTTGCAGCTACAGGGCTTACAAACACACATCCACATGAACACGCGCATAGGCTAACTAACACGATTCCCTCAAGAGCACTCATGTAGAGGGAGACAGATGCAATCATTGCCCACCAGATACCATGAATTACTGCTTCAGTTCCCTTGACAGAAGACACTCACAAGGCACAGCACTTCAAAGAACCACATGCAAACCAAATAGGCTACATCCCAGTTGGTTTTAAAAAAGCCCTGAAACTAGGGCTGCATTCATATTTTCTGTACATGTAGAGAACACAGTGAGATCCTGAATGTGCTTTAAAGTTCGCCAGAGTTCAGATGGACAATTTTCTATTCAGAGTAACGCATGTATGACGAGTATCATGAAGTAGCACAACTTCCCTCTCACAGAGTGTATCATTTATGTATGGTAATAACTAATCTATACTCACGTCTCAACTATCATTCCTTTTGATTTTCCACATAGAAACTCTCAGCAGGCCATACTCACAATTCAAAGGATGTGTTTTTTCCTCCAAGAAAAACACTCCCTGTGATAGTGATGACGTTATACTGTTGCTATGGTCCCTTGTAACATAGCAACTAAAAGTGACTTATTCAGTACATTTTCCATACAACAGCTGTGGACCCCCAACCAAGGCCTTGAGTACAACCCCAAGAGCTGCGGAGCCCCTATGCATCCACTGGTGGGGATTACACAGAATGAGCTCACACAGGCTAAAACACACACACACACACAAGCATGCAGGCTTCGCCATGTTGTACACTGTCTGTTGGCAATGGGAAGAGGGATGTTTGTCCTACCTTATTCTGAAGCAGCAGAAGGGTTTGTCTGATGAGGACAACTGGTGTCTGGACATTCAGCACTGTCTAAAGGAAACAAAAGACATGTCAGGAGCCTGAAGTCATCATAGTGAACAATACTGAAGCATTCATTCGAATTTATGGATCTATGAATGAAGCCAGACAAGCCACTCTGCATAAATGAGGGAATATCCAAAACAAAAGTGTTTGGGTACTATTATGTTTTATTTTCTACAAGGTCATGACATGCACATGCTTATTTACACTGAATGAGCCGTATGTGGCACATACCCTCCCCCTCAGCAAGGCATGAGTATCAGCCCAACCATGAGATGAGACTGATAAGAATAAAGCCTTCAAGGGAAGAAAGTGTGGCATCTTCAGCGTGATTAGGTATTCACAACCAGACAAGTCAAATCAGAGGTAATAGGGAAGACATCAGTGCAGCGAGCAAAGACAAATGAGAGAGGAGAGGGATGAGATGTAAGGGGAGGGGGAGAAAACCTCTGACTCAGAGCTCATTTGATTGCAGTGAACAAACTCTTTTCTATCTACTATGACGTACAAGTTCACTGCACTGATACACTACGTAACAGTCTTTCAGCAAACCAGTGCAGATGGACACTGCTTTCTACTTTATTAAAGTCAATCCATTTTCCTGCCAACTGTTGCTACACACTCCCCCACACATGGAGGCACTTGAAATGTGGATTAGCTCACATATCAACACGACACACATACAGGCTTCCCTCCTCTCCTCTCCTCTCCGTTAGAGGGTGAAATGACATGGTATCTCTGATCCTGTCAGCGCTTAAAAACATTACATTAGGCCTCAGCTGTGGTTTCAATTTCTCTCATATTCACCCTTTTTGTCCAACCTCAACCTACACATCAGGTGGGTGTTTAAAAATGTTTTTGTCAAAAATGTGGAATAATCTGTTACCGATTCATTTTAATTCCTTAAAACTTAGTATTGCAGCCTTGTTCCATTTGGTTACTTAAAAGGAAACTGCCAATATTCAACCAGCTCTGTGTCATGGCAGTGTGGGCAGTGTGTGAAAATGAACTATGTTTGGTTTTCCCCCTGCTGCAAGCGTCAAGAAATCCCTGCTTATTTACCGCAGGAGGTCCGCTGGGTGAAGTAACACATGTCATCAACGGGCGGGGAGCTCCAGGCACTCACAGCACGGGAGGAAGCTAAACACCGTTCATCTGCACATATTACCCACACTGTGATGACACAAAGCTGATTGAATATTAGCAAAGCTTCCCTTTAAGTAGAAATCATTTGGGATCTAACTTGTAAATGACTTTTTCATCCTTGAATAGGTCACTGCTGCAGCAATAACATTACACAGAGATGCTCATTTTATAATGCTTGTTTCTGAACAGAGCAGATACAAACTCAGTTTAGTTCTTGGGCCACATACAGCCCAATTTTAACGCCAGTGGGCCAGACCACTTAAACTATTTCACAATAACCTAAAAATATTAACGCCTACAAATTCTTTCTATCTTTTAGTGTAAAAAAGTACATTCTTAAAACATTTATTTATCTACAAAACAAGACGATGAACAGTCTAAGATGTCTTAAGAAAAATAGGTGCAATTTCAACAATATGTCTCAGTTTTTCCACGTTTGGTCTACTGCTAACTGTCATTACATGTGCAATGTTCAATATCTGTGTAGCAGTGCTGACATTGCCACACCAAACTAAAGTGGGAGCTATTAAGGAAGCAGGTTCAGTAATCTCCTGCCTTACAAATCTAACCTGCCTAAGGTTTTGGCAGTGCCTTAGTAACAGGGTTCTACGGATATTGTTTTAAGATAAGTCTAATACAGATTCTTTTTGCTACAGCTGCTGGTTTACAATATGTTGTATAATGCTCAATATCTTAAAATATGACCACAGTAAGTATCTATTGTTTTTTCAGAGAGTTGTGTTCTGGTCAGGGTTAAAAGCCGTTTGAAGCAGCTGCTCCTAAAAGCTGACACCTCTTACCCTTCACAAGTGCGTCAGCTAACGGCCGTCAGGTGTATAAAATCATCCAGTGGTCCAGATTTGACCCTTTGGCATGCCAGATCTGGCCTGCAGGCAGTATGCTGGACAACCCTGGTATAAGCCATTATGAGTGTGATGTGATAACCTCCCTACTCCTCTCCTGACCAGCGACTTCACTACTTTTCACAAGCTCCCTTAGCTTTTTCAGAATAATAACTACAGAAAAAAGAAACACAAAATGTATGAACTCAGACCTATTTTCTTTATCAAACAGAGAAATACAACTGTAAACTTTATGAATTCAGGTTTCTCTCTTTCAGGGATCTAAGACTGGCTAATTGCCTCGTTAATTGTAAAACACACTTGAATCCAACATGACAGAAACATAAAAATAAAACTCACTCACTTACTCCAAAATCAACTAGTAACTTCTTACGTAAATGTGTGTTAAACATTTTGACCTGGAATTTAATATCAAACAGTCTGAGCTCTGATCCCTGTCAGTACCTTTGAACAGACAGCAAGATACAGGGCTGCTCCATCACAGCATCAGTTATCACTCATCTCTGTTTGCCTTTTACTATGACAAACTGCTGTGAAGACATTTTAGGTAAAAAAAAAAAAAGAACATAGTGTCAATCAGTGTGCGCCACACTGCTTTTTGACTTAGTTTTGTTCAATCAATCAATGGAGATACATGCTCCTGACAAAAGATTTGTGCTGTGTTGTCAGAAAAGTAAAGGAAGCATGTAGGGCACAGCGATATGGCCCAAAAATCAAATCTCTGTACTTTTAGGTTGAATGGCATTACACAATAAATATCAAGTGGGCTAAATGTTCAGATGTGAGTCAAAGCCACATGTAAGGTGACACAAGCACTTTCATTTTAACAGACTTTAATCTAAACAAAATGCAAAGACAGTTTCCTTCCCTCTTATGAAGTCTCGTATGAAATACCTGTATCCTCACCCAGCTGCATTTTTAGAAACACATCTGTCACCTGGCCTGCTAGGCTTTGGCTGTATTACAGTATTACGATATACCGGGGTATTTAGAAATCCTCACGGCATGATTGTCAACTCTGTTGAAATTACAGACGCTCCTCTTTTTATTTAACTAATACAGAGATGCCATATTGAGGTGATGCAGTGCACAGCACGAGCCACTAGAGGTCAGTCTCTTTTTGGTGGAAAAGGTAATTAAACTGAGAAAGACGATGACTGCAAGTGGTGGGGATAACGTTACAGGACAGCAGAGAAAGAGGGGAAACTCATGCATGGCTACAATGACTTCTATCGCCACTAGCAGCTCAACTTTTTATTTTTTGTTTGTTTGCTTTTGTACACAAATATCTTCATGTACCATACACCCCGGCAAAATTTCAGGAGGGTATGAAAAAATGGATACCACCCAAACCTAGCACCCGTATCCAGGTGCTGTCTCACCATCACACATTAGACTACAACCACCAAGTAGAATACTGGCTCCAAGGCTTACAGCGAGCTGGGGGGCAGTGGCAACATTGGGTCTAATATTTAAGGACAGCAACTTAAAGTTTGTTTATCCAGCAGGGAGTCAGGCATACTGGGATTAGACCCCCCAACACTGGGTCTTGCACTGGCTGAATTCAAGTTGCTACTGTGGTTAAATGAAGGCCCTGCCAGTCATTCGTTGTCATTAGTGAACTCCATTTCTAAGCCAACATAAGCTAGTTTTGCACACTGTTAGCACTGTAGGGGAGCTGAGGAGAGGCAAGGCACTCAGGAGCATGCATCCTTTGGCTTTTCCTAGAAAATTGTCCCGAGTACTTCCACAGGCTGTTACAGGCAACAAGCATGTCGGAAAAGGTCTCGGTTTTTATGTTACATTAAAATCTGTTCACCCATTGCAAATGCACAGCAATCAATACATTAAAAAAGTTACATACAGAACTTTCAAAACTCTTGAAGAATACCTTTCTGTATTGTCTTTTCTGTCAGACTAACACTTGTCTAGTTTGGTCATACTCAAAATGTTTGTAAAATATGTATACATTGGACAATGTCTATATTTCTGAAAAACAATCTCCTTGAAGCAGCAGCACAACCCATCAAAGAGGAAGGTTATCTCATGGATTTATACTCCCGGTGAATCTGCACACAGGAAGTAATATATATCTTCAGATTTATGGGAACAGGAGGGACTTTATACTATCATTGCATTACAGCCCATACACATGGCAGCAAGACAGCCCTGCAGGACAGTAACTCATGAAATATACCTTCACCTCTTCCATTAATCAAATTCACTGAATCCAATTAACTCATTTCTGTGTCCCAAAGAAAATAGTATATGCTTCTTCAATAACAACGACTATCATTATCATCATCACCATCATCTGTAATAACCCCAGTCAAACTTTGTGTCTGCAGTCTTTAGTTTCTAATGTTTTCAAGTACACCCTCATGTCTGTATGTGGGCTCAGCTATTTTAGTTTATAAACATTAGGGTCCCAAATGCAAGTCATGCACTAACTTCCTTGATACCTTAATAGGACAATATAGAAAATATCAATTTGCTTGACTCAAGACAGCAGAGGCTGCGACAGCCCTCCTAACTAGTATTACATGACTGGTGCCTGAATTCAGCTCACTGAGGAATAGGGCGTTAAGGTAACTGGCCCCAGTATAAGAAAATTTCCTTATAATACTTAGGGTGATCTAAGTACTGCATGAATTAAAATCTAATGGCATTTGGGAGATACTTGTGATTTATTTCCAACTTCCTGATACTACAGCCCCAAATGTATGGTGTTTATCAGCTTAATGGTGCTCTGATAATTAAGGTTAAGGTCCAAAGAGACACCATATGTTTTGAGTTTGACCTCTGAGTATTTGTGCATTCCTATTATAAACTTTCATCAGCTCTGCATGCAGTTTTAGTTCTGTGGAGTGTAATAGTCGCTGAAATTCCAGCCACAAGTTAGCTTTCTACCTAGGCTGCTTGCTGCCTTCATATATTTTTGGTTTTATGTGCTTTAGGCTGGGAAATGTGTTGTCTAGCCACCTGCTGTGATTTGACACTGGCTAAAATACTGTCCAGAACGATCAATGTAGTGTAGAAGGAGTATGGCTTTGCTTAACTACATCTTTACTAATGCATATATTAAATAATTTTGTCTGAACAGAGCTATGAGCGTCCATTAAAAATACTTCTGAATATCTACTTTCCTGCCTTCTCAAACTCATCTTTACAAGATCCTTGACAGCAGTCGTTTTTCTCCGATCGTGAGCCATTTGGTGGAGCTTTATGATTTGATTTAAGGTTTCCTAATTAAATTTTCATTAGTTATGATTCTGTGGCAGCCGTAGTAGAACTGACACAGATGGCCCTGTGTAGTGGAAACACTGATGTCAGTGTTGATTCTTGAATCACTTAAGTCACTAGGGCTAAAATGTTTCTTTGAGAAACTCGAGGAACTTGATAACTAAAAATCATCTTTGTTTAATCCATAAAACTATATACAGTGAACTGTGTTTCACAAGGATGATCACTACTGTTGCACAACGCACTCACACTGTGGACACATTACATGAGGAAGACGTGTTCTGTTGGCGCAGATTAAAAAATGGAGGAAGAGAGAGAAAAAACGAGAAGTGAAGAGAAGGGGTCGGCATTATTAGGATTTTATCGTGTTACTACTACTTTTACCGTTCATCCTCATTGGTTCAGTTCTGTGTCAACACTCTGAACAGTTCTTTTTCATTACTAAAGAAGTTAAGTTTTACAAACATTTTAAGATATGTGGCACACTAAACTAACCAGACTACATGTAGACAGGTTTTGTTTCTAGCTTGTTTGTAACAACTGGCTATTAGCCGAGCTAGCCCAATGTGCTTGAGTATAATATACAGTGGTGGTGGATGAGAAAGCATTGATAAAGCAAACTGAAATATTGCTTTCTGCCTGTTTATGCTTCTTGACCCGGTGTATTAACAAAGTATTGGCTTTTTAATTGCAAGGGGTTTTGTTGTCCTTTCAGTAACAAGTATAGTTGTCATCAAGTTGAGTAGTCTTTGGTTATCTTCATCTCATCTTCACGACGTCCACTGCTCTGCTGTTTGCTGAGTTCACTCCATGTTGTGTGGATGTGTGTGTATGTGTTTCTGTGTGTGTGTGTGTGTGTGTGTGTGTGTGTGTGTGTGTGTGTGGAGGTCAGCCCTGACACAGAGAGCAGGGGAGAGGCTGCACCATGATAATAAATTAAACCAAAATGTTTCAAGATAAAAGAACTGTTAACGTCGGAGCTTATCAATACTAGTCCTGAGGCTAAATTATTAAAGACTATTATCCCGAGGTTTCCCCTAAGGATTTCGGTAACCCTCCCTGGCGAAGAGAAGAGACAGGCCAGAGAATATGAGAGGCAGTGTCTAATAATTCCCAGCTGAAACAAAACAAAAAACGGCACAATGTGTCTACTGTAAAACAAAATCGCACATCTGTGATATCATCTAACAATTAATAGATAAACAAGATTAAAGCTACGGTTATCCTCGCAGCTTTTAGGTAGCCATTCCCAACTGATTCAAACAGTAAAAAAGGAATCGCCATGGTGATTGGTACATTCATTGCTGTGAATATGAGACCCTGCTCTGTAGTGGAAAATGTAGGCCTTACGAACATGCTTAATGAAATTGAGGGCCATTGCACTATACCTTTATAAGCCCTTTTAGCCAGACCGTAATTCCTGTTTTGTACAGTCCAAATTATGATGCCAGTTTTTATACATTTTTCTTCTATTTCAGAAACAAAACTGCTTCTTTGTTTGTATTGTTTATCACTAGTATACTACATTTATATTTTACAAGGAGCTGTTGTGATTTTATATGTTGCTAAGAAGACACCCCAGGGGGCTGCCCAGTAGCTCAGTGGGAAGAGCAGGCGCCAAACGGTGAAAAAGCTCTTGTTAACTCTGTTTCTTGAGAGAAATTAAACATCTAGTCAAACAATTTCAAATAAAAACAAGGCAGAGATAGTTCCCCTGACAAACAATGAGGATTAATGATTAGTTGTTAAGTATGCACATTCACAGCTCCTTTACACTTCTGTCTGGCTGCTAATTGGTCGACTGAACATGTTGCTGCTCTCCCTCACTCACTGAGCAGAGTCAGTCCAGAGGGCAACAGCCACATGAGAACATTCGCTGAGAAATGTTGGCGACTCTCTTCAAAGGACAGGAGTTAAGGACTGCCCAAACAGTCACTTGGCCTAGTTTTGTGGCTCGGCATGTTTTAGAAAAAAGTCACTATAGGGATTTTAAAAGTCACCAAACATAGCAATACAGTTGCTACATTAGCAACAAGTTTGCAGACAAAGAAAGCTTAGGGTACATGGTTAACTGGACTGCATTAACATAGCACCTTTCTAGCTTACAGGGGAAAGCACTTTACAATTTGCCTCTAATTCACCCATTTACACACAAATTCATACACCAGTGGTGACAGAGCTGCCATGCAAGGCACTGGTCTGCCCACTGGGAGCATCTTGGGCTCAGTGCAGGATGTGAAATTAGCAACAGCCACCAGCCAAATGCTGGTAAAATATAAAAGTGGCTGATACATTTCAGAACCAAAATAATGATTTAGTATTGAGCGGCTGGTGCATTGGAGCATGTATCTGTCAGTGGCTGATACATATTCATGTTTTAAAATGTTTATTTACTACTCTGGTTCAGTTTCTTGCTCAGAGACACTGTAACAAGTGGACCAGAGGAGCCGGGATCAAACCGACAACCTTATTGTTGTTCAGAGAGACACAGAGCTCCTCCTCTGTTTAATCTGTCTGTTAATTAGTCTACAGTTTGACATTGGCAAAATAGCATTTCAAGTTTTGTGTGTGATTTATCCTGGCTTCATATGAGCAGAGGAAATCTCCGCTCATCACTAGGCTAATTCATACAATGAATAATGCCATTGGCTTGTGCTAATAACGTTAGCATATTTGTTTGAAAAACGTGTTTAAAATAAGACAGTAGTTCTGTCGGTGAACCTTGTGAGTTGTTATGGAGCTGAATTTTGCAACGCTACCTTTGTTAAATGTTGCTGTTGTCCCTGGCTTCATATGAGTAGAGGAAATCCATGCTAGCCACTAGGCTAACTTAAACAAGGTAAAATGTCATAGGCTTGCGCTAAAAACATTAGCATGATGTATTTGTGGGGAAAATGTGTCCAGATAAACACAAGTACTTTGTCTGTTAATGCTGTGAGTTATAGTGTAGCTGATTTGTGTGCTTGTACTCTCTATTAAGCAAAGTTTAAGGTGTGTTTTGGGTGTGTTTAGCACTTGACAGAAACCCTGCTGCCAACTAGTGTTTTGGAGGTGTAACTGTTGTGCAGGTGCATATTTTCAAACAGGGGAATAAAATCCCTTTCTTTGTATTTTATTTTGATCAGTCTGTTTTTATAAAACTGCTTGTGACATCCCAAATGTGGCTTTGACTTGCAACTGACAACATGTAGCCCATTTCATACAAAATTCGTATAGTCAGCCTGAAAATACAGAGATGCAGATTTTTATCCATGTCACCCAGCCCTACAACAGATGCCCCAATATGGTGGGAGAGAGGGTCCTAGCAGAGTTGGAGGGTGCAGTTACCCTTTGAGCAGCAAACCAAAATAGTTTCATCACAAACATGACATTAAGCAGGGTCCCGCTTAAATGCAATTTGTCCGCCTAGGCAGAGCACAGACACCCCTTGGTGTTTGTGGTTTTACTTCCATATAATACTCACTCTATTTGAAAGTGAATCATCCCCAGAACTCCTGACTTTTGTCATAGCCCCTGAAGCTCAAAAAAGTTGGGTTCAAGACTCAAAACTTTTGTAATTTTTTCTTGTAATGTAATTCAGTCCATCTGAAAGTGCTATAAAAGAGACTGAGTTCAGACATCTGGCGATGTCAGACAGTTGTTCAGTCTATAGAAAATGTACTCTTTTACTGTGATATAAGTCTGTCACAGTATCAGTATTTCTATCTTCCATTCCTCTCAGCCAAATGCAATTTTACATGACACAAAATTCCAGTGACATGCCATATTAAAGCATGGCTAAATTTGCTTGAAGTATACTATAACCCCAAGATGGACAGATTTACCGGAAAAAGGCTAAAAACATGCAGATCAAAGCATAGTGAAAAAATGCTGAAGATGTGACAGCAGCAAGGCAGAGACACCTTCGGAGGCACTACACTCCGAAGATGAGCTTTGTGGGGCCAGGCCTCAGTCACCTACAGAACATCCTCCTCCACCAGTACATAATTAAATCAGATTGCAGTGTTCATTAGTCAAGACTCTTTTTTAAAGATTTATCCACATCAAGATACTTCAGTCTCATTTATTTGTATTAATATTTAAAAGGTTGTTAAATAATTAATAAAAAATGTGTTTTTCCTCTCACATGCTGTTGTTATGGTCCCATGATAATGGCTCCGTGCTAATTATTTACATTTATTCTGATATAACTTCAGCTGATTAAAGCATGTAAAGATCACTATAACTGTGTTTACTTAATCATATTTTCATGTTCATTTTGAAGTATAACATTAGAAAAGTTGTAAGTTGTAAAAGTTTACGCTCACTTGAAGTGGTTTTCGGCTTTGCCATAAAAAATGCTGATGCCATAAATGGGATGTGGATCCTTCAATCATTCATTTACCGTAACTACTTATCATGTTGGGGGTCACCAATACACTTGACCTGCCCACAATTTAAGCTAACCCAATATAATATGATACAGTATAAACCAAGACGGCAGCACAATTTATTATTTTCCAAAATGGCAGCCGTCACAGCTTCACCCCTTCTGCATTTACCGCCCACCATTAAAGCCCAACTTAAATGAACTTAATCTTCAGTGAACTTTTGAAATGTGCCAAAAGAAAAGCAAATTAGACATGTTTCTATCAGCTGCTTTGAAGCAAATACACTAGGCTCCGTGAAGCACAGTTTTGTCATAAATTGAACGTATAGACTTTGCTTTACCCGTGGCTGTAATCTGCCAGTAAGAGCAGAAGATGTAATAGTTACGAACCAGAGACAAAACAAGTCACCTTGGCCATCTAATCCATTTACAAGAGAAAAATTGAGTCTTCAGGAGTTTGTTTCTATTGGGCAAATTTTAATTGTCCTTTCATGTCAGCAATTATTGGCCATGTTTCATGCTGTGTGGAGACAGAGTCAAATTAATGCAATTATTCTGTCGGCTGTTTTGTTGAGTAACACAGCCCCAAGCTGGGTGATATGGAGAAAATCAGGTATCACAATATTTTTTGCCAAATACCTCAATATCCATATTGTGACGATATTTTATTTTAGGTTTTTTTAGGGTCCTTCAAACCAAGGAAAAGACAACACTTACAATAATACAATATCCAAAATCTAGGACTAAATCTAGTCTTGTATCACCATATCTGTATCTATCTATCTATCTATCTATCTATCTATATAATCTATGTACAACCCAGTCCCTGACCACCCCTACTGTGCACACAAAACACCTAGGACATTTTGTCTTTGACTCTTGTGCAGTACTTGGACTCTTGTACAACAGCATATCAAAAAGCAAGCAGATAAAGAGAGGGAAATCAGTCATAGCTTTGAAACTGATCTGCCACTTCACTGTGACTTTGGGGGAAAGACGATAGTGAGTCTGACATAAAGGTAAAGACGTAGGCCACAGAGTGGCACACGTAAAGCATGCTGATACTGTCTGTCTGTCTGTCACTACCTCCTCCCTCCACTGTGAGAACCTCACACAAGAAAATTCAACTCTAGGAGCACTTAATATACCTTACACATTAGACTAGTGGATGTATTTGAATATCACAGATAAAGACATATTCCTGCTTATTTGATGCACGCGCTAATATCAGATGCAGTGTTGGCATTAAATATTAAAAAATAATTAAAAATCTGAAGCCTTAGACACAAAAGTGACTTCATTATAATCACTGAGAAAATAATCCTAGCTGATTATTTGCTTTCATTATCGTTAATAATTAATACACAGTAAAGCAAACACTCCTACAGGTATTCTGTTGTGTTTTTATTGCCTTTTGCAAAGCAGACGAAGTGAAAGCATCTTCTGACAAGCACCAAGGCTTTCTTTTATAGCCACCAAGAGCCTGACCTGCAGGGCCAAACAGGGTGGAACACAGCAGCCATTTACAGGAGCTATGAGCATTAATCAGACTGTAGTTTAATCTGGGAGTGGAAAAAAACAGCGCTAACAAGATGACCGTGAGAGGCTATGCTAGCTCCGAGCTAACTGTATGCCGCGCCATTAGCCTTAAGTATTTTAGAAGAGGCATGATTTTAAGCCACATTAGCTATATGGTATACTGAAAAGAAAAATACTGATGAAAACTGCACATAAAACAAACACGTAGTATGTTAGAGACTATGCTAGCAGCATGTTTAGTCATCAAAACCGAGAGCTAATCCTGACGTTGTATGGTTTTAACCGTCAGCTAACGTTTCAGCATGTCCATTAAGGTTAGCTTAACTGCTCGAAATAAACGGATATTTTCCCCTTACAGTTACAGAGGAAAAACAGGTTTACTTACCAATTACATTAAATTCACTTCTGGTAAGTTAAATGTCAAATGTCCTGTGTGTAAATATTTATTCGCATCTGTTCACCTCTGCTGTGCAGCAGTGCTAAACCAACCCTGTCGCTAACTAGCCTAGCAGCCGCTTGTGCCCGTTATACAACAACATACCAGCATTTTGTTTCTCCACGGGGAAAAAAAACTCACAGATTTGATGTTTCACAACACCTACCGCAGTTTTAAAGATGTTTCCAGAGTCCTGTCAGGTAATAAGCCACTGCCGTTATTTTTCATGTGTCTCCTAATCCAAACAAAGATGGCTACCGGAAGTGACATGTCATCTTGCCCATTTGTGGGACATTAAGTTCGAACCTTATGTTATCAAATGTATTAATATATATTTATATAGAAGGAGAGATGTTATTTAAGCAATGTCACACGAGAGGGAGTGATGTTATACCATAGTGTTATACTTGTATATCGTCACGGCTGTGATTCGGTCATAGGAAGACAATCACAGCCATGACGATATACGAGTATAACATCACGAGCTCGAGTGTGATATTGCTTTTATACAACAGTTCAACAGTTAAATAAGCAAGGCTGATTAAGAAATTTTGAAAAATGAGGACAAAATTATATAATTTAAGCATTTTATTTGTCTTCCGCCAACAAAAATAGTTCCCTCAGGACTCCGCTGTCACCGTTGCTATGTAACGCAGACATGGTGCGCCAGGCACTTACTCTTTATACACGTTTATCTGCACATTTCCATTATTTGTGCAGCCGGTGAAATAAGTCTCTGGTGACTGCATGGTGGACTGTCGCTTCACAGGCACAGCCGACTCTGCCTTCTGATTTGACAGTATGTTGCTTTTCTCCAAGTCACTGAGCTCCGCTGATGAAACACTGACAAACCTGGATGTGTGCTCAGATGGATTCAGCTTCTCCTCTCCCTCATCTTCCTCTGATGACCATTCATAGTTCAATTCAAAACTTATTTTAGGAAATAAATCCATATTTTTGGCTGTTTGACAGTGGATGAATTAATTAGCCTACAACGCAACTGCTGACCTAACTGACACTAACCGTCAGTTTTGATTTGATTGTTGATTGCAATCAGCTGTGAGGCGGAGTGATACATACACAGTGAAATAACCGTGATGTTGTACTCCAATATCGTCACGGTTTTACTGTCTCTCGACCAATCAGATCGCAGGGCCAGAACTAACTGTTGTATAATTTAACATTACTTTTATACGTGGTCAGTATTTAATTAATATTGATATTTATTATTTTTAATATTGATTTTAATACTGTCATGTTTATCCTTGTGTAATATCACCTTTTAGAAATATAATATTAACGTTAGTCTTTTTTTTTTCTTTTTTTTTTTTTACGTGTTATTAATAAACAGCAGTAAAAACAGTACAAATGTTAACAGATTATGCCATTATGCCAGGGCATCAGATCAGAACATTACCAGGAATCTGAAATATTATTATATTATAATATCATATCATTAAAAAGGGAACATTCTTTTGCACTCATTTAGTTAGCCTATTACTTGTAAAATAAAAGCTGGTCATCATCATAAAAATTCTGTCTGAAAGCCATACAAAGCAATACATAGCAAAACATAGATCCTATCAATATTTTATCTAATCTTTGTCAGCCCTCAGGAGTTGCAGAATGACCAACACCCTTCTTCATGCGTCCTTTTATCATTTCATGTCATTGTAAAATGGTAAACTTTTTTTTTGTGTTCATAGACAGCATAAACACAGTACCAATGTTAACGTATTACGCCAAAGGATCAGAACAGAGCATTATCAGAAATCCTATATCAGGTCATGAGATTTAATATTAGTCCTCCTGCAGCTTCCTGACTCTCAGCATGCAGTAAGGAGCTAGGCCAAACCAAAGGAGGTGCACAGACCATTAATAAGAGGTCCAGAAATGTCACTGATCCAAATATTATAATTAGCACAGTTTGTTCTTGACCCTGAAAATAGTAGTTTGACTAAACAGTCCCAATTCAAGGTCTACTTCCTGGCTATTTCCATGAAAATATAAAAGAAGGAACAGTCAAGATGACAGTCAAGCGTTCAAGGAGCGAGACTTTGATGTATGTCCTATTAGGGTCCATGGGGCGGACACTGCAAATAATACTTTAACCCATCATATCCTTGTTGTTTTAACTGTGACTGAAAAATCCTTCCACCAGATTATCTAAATACGCGTGTTTGGTCTCCAAACAGATCATGGCTCTGTCCAGCAGCTGCATCGTAGCCTCTGCTGGACAGAGCCATGATCTGTTTGGAGATCAATAACAAGGAAAACAAACATGCATATTTAGATTTTTAAAAAATGTCATTAAGTATCACTTAATGTGTGCTTTTCAATCTGGTGGAAGTCTTGCTTCTTGAAGGCTTTCATGAATGTCATCATAACAGTACTTCTTTTATATTTTTCTTAGCTTTTTCTGGAGTTTTCAACCCCTTAGGCTACTACTGTTGCCAGAGCTTAAAAACCTTTCCAGTTAAACTTGGGGGGCTTTCAAAATAATAATTATATACAAATTAAATCTTGCAGACAAAGAATGCTTATGGTATGAGGTAAAATTAACTGTACTTTACCCATTCACACACTGCCGTGCATCAGGTTCAGTATCTTACTCAAGGACCCTTCCACCATTACAGGAGGAACCAAGGATCAAACCCCCAACGTTGTGATTAAAGGGCAACATGCTCTACCTCCTCAGCTCTAAATATTATTATAATATTATATTCTTAAAAAAGGGAAAATTCTCCTGCACTCATTTAGATAGCTGATTTTTTGTCAAAGAAAAGTTGGTCACTGTCATAAAAATTTCAAGTATGAAGGCCACAAAGCCCATGGGAGAGGGAAATCTTTTCATCTTAACCCAAACCATTACCTTTTCCCAAAACACAACTAAGAAAATGCTTTCTGACAGAAAGCCCTAGAGGCAAACGTCTCCCCACAGCCCTTAATAAATTAATAATCCTGCAATACATAGATCCTATCAATATTTCATCTAATCTTTGTCAGCCCTCAAGAGTTGCAGAATGACTAACACCCTTCTGCGTGAGCCCCATTATCATTTCATGTCATTATAAAATGGAAAAATGCATACCTTTTTTGCATGTGTTGTGTAATACTCTAATATGATGTTGTAATATATAGTGCAGATTTGGGACGCAGCCTCAGATTATAGTAGACCTAAAATAATTGCAGAATAATCATGTATTTGTGTATTCATTATTATTTACTGTGAAGATCAGTGATGGGATTAGCTTTTGGAATTTAAAGCACAAAATGTGAAATCACCAAATCAAAAAGGTTTATTATGGGTATTAGTATGTTTTATTTTGTATCTGTCTCCAATCATTTGCAGTGGTTTGCTTGAGACTGCTTGTCTTGTCAGTGTAGTCTTTGTCAAGTCCCACCTTAACTTTTAAAGCCACAAGGGCAGCGTGTAAGTCTGACTAAAGACAGATGTTAGGATCTTGTGTGTCTTGAGTTTACACCGTACCCTACGCCATGGCCTGACGTGCACCTCTCCAGAAATGTAACTACACGTCGCTACTGAGCCATGTTTAATGTGTGTTTTGGTTGTGTTTTGAATCAACTTAACTTTACAGCACTTCACAGAAACCTCCACCGCCAACTAGTGTTTTAGAGGTGTAATTGCAGAGTGACACAGACACCACAGCACAAGTATAAAGGCTCACAATGGCGTAGGCCATATGCGTAGGCTACAGCGTAGGCTCTGCATAGAGCTGACACAGATATAAATCCCACTTTAGGCCACACTCTTGTTTGAGTTTCACTGGTAACCCCCTGTCTGTGCCCTGACCTGGCTGCTTCGAACAGAACAGAACAGGGGTCTCATTTATGAACATAGCGTATGCACAAAATGAGGGCCACTTCCCATGCAACCACTGTGATCTATAAAAACAGACTTGATGGGAGAAACTTTGACCCATGCTTATGCACAATTGGAAATAGGAAATGGGCGACGCAGAGGGTGAAGTAGAAGCCTGATTGTAGAAATTGTCAAATATTTTTTAGCGCACACCATTTTTGACTTTTGTCTGTAAGTATATTTCATAGTATGGATCCTACGCATTGTTTTACAAATGAAACCCCAGGTCATCAAGAAAGGAAGATAAGCTGTAGCTTGTCTAAAGGCAAGACTAAAAGGAGAATAGAGCCAAAGTAATAACACACTCACAGACAGTTGAGTCATCTCAAATATAGTAGTACCGTAGCTGTAGGGCCAAGACAATTCAAAACCAAAGTAGTGGAAGTTTTGCTGCCAATAAAGTGCAATGGATTGTGACTTGACTGAATGGTAAGCCTCAAGATTCCCTGTGAGGCTGCATCATGTCTGTAGTGCTGTAGTTTATTACTGAGCTAGTTTAAACAGATGGAGAAATGAGAAGCTACAAACACTTGATTGTGCACAAAACATCAAGCATTCAGTGCATCTCAAATCTCTATTTGCCCCATTTAATGAGATACTTGTTTCCAAGAATCCAGGGTAGGATTTTCCCCATTGTAGGTGCATACAAGTATTGACCAGGTATTAATGGATTTGATATTCATCCAAGGTAATTTTACTGATTAGTTCTCCCTCCCTGGGTGAAAGTTTGTTAATCAGTAAAGTCACCTAGGGTGCACCCAAACGTTCCAAAAATCATTGTCTTTTCGTCTGTGACATGAAAACTAATGCTGGTATCTCTGTGTGGCTCAGCAGAAGAAGAGACGAGAGAAGCTGCTGCACAGGTGTTTCTTCCCTGTGGAGCTTTTTCAGTTTCAAAGCACAGGGGGGCGGCATATGTTTGATGGGTTTTTCACTGTTTTAAGTTAGTTGTTTCATTCCTGAATCAAAGCTGTATTAATTTTACATTCTTCAAGCTGAAAACACTGACATATTATCAACGTATAAAGTTGTTATGTGCAAAGCAGTCATTAGCTCACATTAACATTCGTTTGGAGTGATGTCTCTGGCCACTTGACGAATCGAAAGTCCAATATTCACTCTCCTTTTAGCTCTGTTTTGATGTCTGCCAGGCCCCAAGGAAAATATCTGGCCCCTCAGCTACTCGTTTACTTTATCTGCCTGCTAATTGGTGCTGGGCAAGTAGTATTCAGTGGGTTCAGAGCTTTTTCAGCTGAATACATCTGCATGCTGCTGCTGAAAACTAGGTTGATGAGGAGAGTCTATGGGGCAGGAAACCAAAACAAGGAGCTAAAAGAGGCAAACAAGCTCCGTAGAGCTGAGGTTAAGTACAGAATTGGGTGATGATTCTTTGTGGGCTCATCAGGGACCCCTTTCACATACATAGAAGAATTTGATCCATTGTTATTGTAGAAATATTCATTCTTACAGCTTTAGAGAAGCAGTGTGTAAAATATAGGGGGATTTAGCGGCATCTAGTGGTCAGGACTGCAGATTGCAACCAGCTGAAAATTCTCCTGATTAGGGGCATTGGTAGCGTGGTGGATAGTGCCGGCGCCCCATGTACAGTGGCAATGCCTTGCAGCAGTAGTCGCAGGTTCGACTCCGGCTTGCAACCCTTTGCTGCATGTCAACTCTCTCTCTCTCTCTCTCTCTCTCTTTCTCTCCCCATTTCAATCTGTCCTGTCCTTTAAAGGCAAAAAGCCCAGAAAAAAAATCTTTAAAAAAAAAGAGAAAATTCTCGTGATTAGAATTCAGTCAACGTTCATTGTTCAGGAGACTGTAAAAACAAATGGACCAGGTGATTAAAATCCTTAAATACACAGAATAAAGCAGCTTCATGCTACAAATAGGTTTTTCTCCTACGCTGTTAGGCTCATTGGAGCACCCACCCGCTAATGTGTGATCACCTTTTTTCTCTGATAACTTAAGATCCAGAGGTTTAGGAGATTTTTACCAGGAGACAAAATTATTCGCAGAGGTCCCTTCCTCTCTAAAACAAATGTAACCAGTGATTTAAACCGGTAAAAACAATGAATCAAGCTGTTTCACATTAAAAAAATCTTTGTTTTTCTGCTGCTGCTAAATGTAAATGGCCTTATCCAGAGCCAGTGTTTGGTTGGTCTATTCTGGGTTACAGTAGAAACATGGCAGTGGGACATGGTGGACTTCGTGGACAAGGACCCACTCCCTATATAGATATAAATGTCTTATTTGAAGTATCATATTTTATTTCTGCTAATACACTTACTGGCCACGTTATTAGGTACACCTGTTCAACTGTTTGTTAATGCATAGAGCTAATCCGACAATCATGTGGCAGCAACTTAATGCATTTTCACACACAACCATCTCTAGGGTTTACAGAGGATGGCCCGAAAAAGAGAAAATATCCAGTGAGCGTCAGTTCTCTGGGTGAAAATGCCTTGTTGGTGCCAGAGGTCAGAGGAGAATGGCCAGACTGGTTCAAGATGATAGAAAGGCAACAGTAACTCAAATAACCACTGGTTACAACCAAGATGTGCAGAAGAGCATCTCTGAATGAACACGTCCAACCTTGAAGCAGATGGGCTACAGCAGCAGAAGACCACACCAGGTGCCACTCCTGTCAGCTAACAACAGGAAACTGAGGCTACAGTTCACACAGGCTCACCAAAACTGGACAATAGAAGATTGGAAAAATGTTGCCTGGTCTGATGAGTCTGGATTTCTGCTGCGACATTCAGANAATATGGACCAAAATCTCTGAGGAATGTTTCCAGCACCTTGTTGAATCTGTGACATCAAGAATTAAGGCAGTTCTGAAGGCAAAAAGGGTCCAACCTGGTACTAGAAGGGGGTCCTGATAAAGTGGCCGGTGAGTGTATATCCCCCTAAATCCTACACACTGGGCCTTTAATTAATTCACTATGAAGGCTGAGGAAAAGGGTTTGCGCACAAATAAGTTTTGAGTACATAGCTCTACTAAATATCCCATGTTAATCATGGAGTAAATACAGCAGGGCTGGCATTTTGGATGAAATATGAACGTGACATTCATGCTTTGCACTGGGCATACACACCCGCAGCTTTAATTGGCTACAATGTGTAGTGTAAGCTTGGGCTACGTCACTTATCACAGGCCCACTTCATTAACTGCAGAACTCCTCTTTTGAATATGATGCAGCGAAATTATGTATCCACATGGCCTCCTCTTTAGCTCATCCCCTCTTCTTTTCCAAATTATTCCTCCTCTTGTCTTTACTCTTTGGGGAGAGAGAAGTGGCACTGACAGCGAGGAGAAGTGGTGAAAAGCTGCAGTGTACTCTCAGAACTCCATCACACATGACTGCCCAGCCACACCAATAAAGCAAGACCCATATGCTTATGGGTAATGATGTATTTATTCGCATATTTATTGTAAGAGTGGGAATTTCTTTAAGTGCTGTGTTTCTCAACCATCTCAGTATTGCAGACGCATCACTGACTGACTCTGACTCACCATATACGCTGAATATCTTTAATTGGTGTCAGTCACATGTGAGTTTTCATCTGCATGCTACACATAATGTCAATAAAGTATTTAGTGTACTTTCAGTAAGGAAGAATATTGAGATAATTGGGCATCCACCCACAAATGAATCAAAGAGAGGGCACGTAGGCATACACTCACTAAAGCCAGAATGGTGCATGATGCGCCTTTCCAAGACGTATCAGGAAACATCACTGAGATAATTGCCTTGGACAAATAATACTTTGGCACGCTACACTCGTCATCACAAGACTCACAAAATTACCTTAATAGCTAGTTAGTAGACTCAGGTGTTAATTCCTGAAGTCCAATGGCGTCATTATATCCGGTGATGGCACTGGAGTGTGCGTCAGGCATTAGATGACTCTTCAGTTGCAGGCTTTGTATCTATCAAGGCTCAGCTGATTTGCTACTGCTGTATGAGAGCTCACGCAGTTCCTCATAAAGCAGGAGCAAATTCATTCGTAATGTGATTGTTTTTTGTGTGTGTCCCTGCATGAGTGTGAGAAACACACACTCTAACAGGTAGATATTCCCATATTCACCCTGCCATAAGCGGCAAGAGATGCCAATTCCTGTTAGCCCCGTGTCATGTTTCATTATTGTTCATTCCATCACTCAGGGGTCACCATGCTTGATAAGTAATCTAGAGAATTTCTCAGCTGTCAATCAGTAACACTCGTCCCCGTCAAATTACCCCCTCCTCTCCTGGTTCCCCTCTTGTTCTCTGATCACACAGTCAGCCGCTTTTGTCATTTGGCACGCAATGACAGCCACAGCACCGGCCTTCAACAATCATGTGTTATACTGGAGTAAGAGTTTGAAATGCCTGCGAGACGATCATACATAAAAACATGAGCACACACATGCACATGCTCACAAACACTTTTGTCTGTCTGACACAGGAGGAGATAATTGCCAAGCTGTGTCTCTGGCTGCGTTAGTGTCCTCAGGTGGCAGCGAGGTGTAACTAGAGAAAGTTTCTCTCTTAAAGGCACAGTTCCTCTAAAATCAAAAGAACATATTTTCCTGTTACCTGTAGTGCTGTTTGTTTATCTAGATTGTTTTAGTGTGAGATGCTGAGTGTTGGAGATATCGGCTATAATAGTACTAGGTGTCACTCGCCTTGTGGTGCTCATAGCACAGAAAAAACACACATTTGACAAACTCAACAGCAATGTCTCTCTCCAGAAATCATGACCTGGTTACTCAAGATAATCCACGGACCTTGCTGTGAGCAGTTTCATCTACTGAACTACAGCCACCAACTGTATTTTATAAAACAGATGGGTCAAATCAAACAATCTGATTGGTTGTTAGTCATGATATAATAACTGTATACAGACAATTACATCTAATTCCTATACAAAATAATGTATCAATTAGCCTTGTACTGTAACTTTAGAAACTGCTAACAAACCAATGAGCTAGCTAGGGAGCCTGCTAACTAACCAGCTGCCACAATAAAGTCAACTTTGTCCTCTGTGGTGACCTAAGGCAACTATGGAGAAGTACATTGAAGAGTGCTTATTTCTGGGGGCAAAATTTGCTGAACCTATGAACCTAGATGACATGCAGAGATATGTGAAACAGAGGTCACCAAACTGGGTGACAAGTGAGCTACAGGCGGCTGAAACCTAGAGACAGTGTTGCCAAGGCAAAGGACACACCTCCACCTAACAACCAATGTTTAGTCATGAACTTTTCATGTCAAGCTACGACATTAAAGGTACCCTGAGTGCATTGGTTGTCAACGTCCTTGGACACCGTGTCAAGTTCTGCCTGTTACATGCTTTGTCCAAAGTTGTTGAAGAATGGCACTTTGGCAGTGATTTGCGGCATCAGAAAGCAACGAAAAAAGGCGTCCCTTAATGTTGGCATGATATTGCCGGTTGCCATTCTAATTTAATGGTGCCCGACAGCGTCAGGGGGAAATGAGGCGGGACAAGGATAAATGTTAAGGCAGTGAGAGTCCAAGTGGGGCGAGCAGCAGGGCTGGTGGATAGGTCCAACAAACACTGACTTTCACCTGAGAGAGTGGTTTCCGTGTCCATGTCACACAGTGTGGCTGCATTAAACTTATAAGATTGTGAAAACAAATCACAGTCTGTGGGAGGCTTAAGAGAAAAAAATATATCTTTGAATTTGGGGGAAACTGTTCCTTTAAACAAATAGTTTTGTTTCACATGGTTGCATGTGTTTAAGCATCTCTTAAAATGTTTATGTAAATGGGAAGAAAAAAATGGAAAAATTATGGTTAAGTGAGAATATTTGACATTTCTTTGCAGGTCCGCAGTGTGAACCCAAAGTTAATTCTACCACAGCAACAATAAAAAGGGGTTTGGTTTCCAACACCCACCACTAATAAGCAGGCTGTTTGGGATAATAATAAGATAATTATATAACTATGAATGTTTGCTGGTGTTGATGGCCTCCAGTAAAAGAAGCAGTAACTGCTAGATTCAGAAGTAAGACTTTGTCCGCTTGTTTACAAAAGTCATTCAGAGCCTGAAGGGGAGAAATTAGAACCTAAATATCATTAATCGTTTTTTATGTGACATCAGAGTGAAGGGCACTGGTTTCATGCTTTTAAATGTGTATTTCTGGCAGCAGAATCCACTCTAAATGGGAGATAATTTAGGCTGATCGTTACCCTTCTCCGCAGTGTGTTTCAGGAAAAAACTCTTCAAAATGTCACTAAATGGCTTTGACATTTGACATTCAACATTACCAAATGAATGGCATGGGAAGACTGTATGTGCGCTTCAGCATCCTGAAATAAGTGGTACCCTTTTCTGAAATATGGTTTACAGAGTGTTATTAACTTGGCACAGAGAGGCTTAAAGGAAATAGTTATCTTAAACATCTCACATGACTTGTCTGTGAAGTCTGCGAGCTTATTATGATGGATTAGCAAGCAAGGGTTTCCTCTTTTCGATGCTGGACTCACACAGCTCTACCTAAATGTTGCAGTGATAGATTTCAGACATATTTAAGCATTCACACAGAAAGCTGCTGTAAATGCCTGCAGGACGGAGCCACTTCATCTCCCCTCCATGTCATAACCTCTTTTTCAGGCGATGTAGAATAATTGAAAATTTAATAATATAATATTCAGAGCTGCCGGCACAAAACACAAAAACATATGACTGTATGTGCCGGTTGAGTGCTTTATGAGTAGGGAAAACAACACTGGAGACTTCTGAATCTAATCATCAAAAAGATAGAGAAATATAATGTATGTTGTGTCCAGAGTCTTGTCTGCTGGCCTCATTTTTTAGTTTTCAAAGTGAACCAAAAAAACATTAATATTAAAAAAGAAACAACTACAGTGAAAGGCTTTGAAACCCTTGGAGATATTCTTGATACAAAAACCTAAACAAGGATTGAATGCTGAGACTGTGATAAGAAATAAATGCCTCTTTCTCTTTACTGTGCTGCACGCTCTCCTCCTGTTAGTCACATGGAGCCCTTCATCCACACTGATGATAAGAAGCCGACCACTGAAATCAGTCACTGTTAAGGCTTCAAAGCAGATGGGAGAACTTGTGGGATGATGCCAGGAAGCTAAGGTCAGCGGCCTAATTTATAAAATGGTGTTACGGTTAAATTGTTTTTGTGTAATGATGTCAGCAGAAACCCCCAGTCAGCAGCTCCTGTGAGCAGTAGTGATCCTCTCATCTACATTTTGGCAAGAGAGTGAATAAGTTTATGTCCCAAAATTAACTATTTCTTTAAAAACATTTACTTATGAATAGTAAAGTGTTTTCCATATGTAATATTATTAACTCAGATTGTTTGTTATGAGTTGACCTGCTGGCTTATTGCTTCATGTGTGTTCAGTCCAGCCTTGATGACTGAGTAGGTGCACCTGTAGGGTAACTCACATATGGGGTAACTCATCAAGCATGCCTCATTTCGCAGTGAGGAAAGTCTAACATTGACTGAGACATTTGCACCTTTGGACATTCTTTCACTGTCTATACAGCCCCAATATGTAAATAGAAGCATTGCACCACTGCTGCAATAACTCAAACAGAGGAGCCATGTCTAAACCCTATCTGTGGGTAATCTCCATTCTGTACGTGCACCCAAACTCTGTTGGGTAAAGTTCACAAGAAGTTCACATACTGAAAGTTCTCATTGCGTGCTTCATAAAATACTTATGCAGCATTTTTGTTCTAACTGCTTTCTGTGAGTGAAGCGGAGGCATCGTGATTTTAAAACTGCATTTAAGTGTAAATTGAACGACATTTCAACATTTCATTGAACCAAAATGGTACGCTATACGCCTGGAAGGAGTCCCAGACTGCAGACAGCAGCAAAAACTGGACCAAAATTGATGCGACATGGTGTTGGAAGATGCGGGAGCCCTAAACGTCTCGCTGCAATGTCTTGCAATGTCTTGTGAGTATTTGTAATGGTAACTATCTGCAGTGTTGTGTCCATTACTTGGCCTACTGTACTACTGTATAGCTCCGAAAGGACACAACACTGTCACGTCCATCCTGCACATCCTGTTCTGCCTCCTGTGCCAAAAGTCACACACACACACACACACACACACTCGAAAACTCATACTGTATGTCAACAAACAAACATTCCTCCTTTTGCATTCTCATAAACTTTTTTTTCTCGTCTCTAGCCACACACTCACAAACACACACACACACACACACCCACACTCCAAAAAGGTCTTTTTAGTACAAAGTTGGAGACGAGATTGATGTTGCGCTGATTACTGTGGATCAATACATAAATTATACAGTAACGCACTACTGACGCTTGAGCTAAAAATGATGGGCTGTGTCAGGGAATCGACGCGGATCAGGAAAATAATCTTTAATCTTATTCTTTTTGTTTTGTTGCCGTCTGCAATGTGTGTGTATGTGTGTACCCATGTGACAGCATGTGTGTGCTGACATTCATAAGTGTGTATTTGTTTGTGCAGTTGAGTGTTAGTCATCTGTTTCTCTATTTTAAGCCTGAGTTTGTTTCTCTTTGTGTGTGCACTGATTTGGCGTGCGCGCGCGTGTTTGTGTGCTCCTGCTTTGTGTTTGTTTGTGTTCGCCTGAGTGTGTGAGGGCATATCAAAAGGATCCTTGTGACCTATCCATGATGACAAGGCTAAATAAAGTCACGGCCGTCTTCTACCAGTCTTCATGTTGGGCAACCTCGCTTGGAAGTCGCACTAAACGGCACAACTAATCTAATTTATTGGAGTTTGATCTGTCAACACATTTTATGGCCATTTCACAGCCTGTGCATGCTTTTTGTCACTTTTCAATCAGATGATTCTGTTTTGATTTTTGCTTTTTTCTCAGAAGCATAGCACTAATAGAGTTATTACAGCAAAGGCTGATGCTGCCCGTGATAATAATGTGACAATTTGGCCTTTTGGATTCTTTTCTTCACCAACACCAGGAGGCACAATAATGCATCAGTGTTTATATCCATGAAAAACATGAAAGTAATTGTGTCCACGGGGAAAAACAGAAATGAGTCTCATTCCTAATTCAGTGGTGAGGAAATATATTTCTAAACATCATCACACTTGGAGCTTCAAAACTGCACAGCTTTTATTTTGACGCGTCTCTTTGTGTGTCAATTAGTGAACTTTTATTATTCTTATTCTTTATTTTATTTGTGTTTTTGAATCACACACACATCTGTGCTCCTACTTGTGAGGATTCTCAGTGACATAATGTTTTCTCTAACCCATAAACCTTACAAGTTAAATTAGCTCAGTCGAACACCAGTGCAATAAAACAGTAATGTGTGGAGCTGTCGTATCTCTCTGGAGTCGTCTGCCACACTTTCAAACTCAAGAATAAATAAATGATTATAATAATAAAAATTCTTTATCAGAAGCAATGCATGTTGGCAGTACAGGTGCTCACATTCATACAGATGTTTGTTTGCCATAAATCTGGATTTAATTTAATGTGCCACAAAGGACCAGTACTGAGGTGACTGTATAATTCAAAAATGAAATGTTGATTGTTAATAATCTACATGTTAATATCGTTTGAATGATCTAGTGTCTTTCAAATAATTTCCATTTCTTTCTGTTATCTCTTTGTTGCCGTCCTCCAGCGCCACCTGGTCACCTTTTCACTATGAATGAGGTACAGTTATACAGTTGTGGTTACAAACTCCTTACACTTTTTGAGTGTCATATTTTTGCCATAAAAGAGACAAAATGCACAGTAAACAAAGTTAAAGATGAATGTGACTTTTTTTTGTTTGTTTTTTTTCAATCATTGCGATAATACCCTCACTCGTGAAGCTTTTGCTTTACTGGTCCGTCTACGTCCCAACCCTCACCTGTGGTCGTGAGCTCTGGGTAGTGGCTGAAAGAATATGATCGTGGATACAAGCAGCCGAAATGAGTTTCCTCCGTGGGGTGGCTGGGCTCAGCCTTAGAAATCGGGTAAGGAGCTCAGACATCCAGAGGGAGCTCGGAGAAGAGCCGCTGCTCCTTCGCGTTGAAAGGGGTCAGTTGAGGTGGTTTGGGCATCTGATTAGAGCACGATCTCACTCCAAAGTCGTCGATATCCAGCGCTTGGGCAGTCGGAAACCAACGAAAAAAGCCGTCCTTTAACGTTGACATGATACATGGCCGGTTGCTGTTGTAGTTTAATGGTGCCTGGCAGTGTTAGGGGAAACTCAACGGGACAAGGATGAAAGTTAAGGCAGCAAAAGTCCAAGCAGAGCGGGCAGCAGGGGTGGTGGATGGGTCCAACAAACACCAACTTTCACCCGAGAGAGAGGTGTTTGCGTCTCGTAAGATTCTAAAGCCAAACCCTGTTCTTTTTTCCTAAACCTAACCACATGTGTTTGAGGGGAAAACAACCCAACATAAATTGGTAGTGTTGAACCGACGTAGTGCATTCATTTTGAAAAAAACTGAATGTAAATGTTAAATTTCCTGTGAAAACAGAAGTGTATCTTGAAAGAAGACAATGCATGTAACAGGCAGAACTTGACACAGTGTCCCAGTACTTCAACAACCAACACACCCAGGGTACCTTGCACGTTGTATGTGAACGTAGAAAGTCCATGACCAAAATGTCAATATGTGACGAGGTCGGAGTGACAATGTGTTGTCCATCTACGTCCGAACCCTCACCTATGATCATGAGCTCAGGGTAGTGACGGAAAGAATATGATCGTGGATACAAGCGGCCGAAATGAGTTTCCTCAGTGGGATGTCTGGGCTCAACCTTAGAGATAGGGTGAGGAGCTCAGACCTCCAGAGGGAGCTCAGAGTAGAGCTGCTGCTCCTTTGTGTCGAAAGGGGTCAGTAGAGGTGGTTTGGGCATCTGATCAGGATGCGTCCTGGGCGCCTCCAGTCTGGGAACGTATTGGGTTCCCACAGGAGGAGCTGAAAAGTGTTGCTGGGAAGAGGGACGTTTGGGGTGCTTTGCTTGGCGTGCTGCCCCGTGACCCGGCCCCAGATAAGTGGATGAAAATGGATGGATGGCGATGATATCCTTATGATGAACCTCTTTGGCAACAATATTGTGTAGTGAAAATGTGATATTGTGTCAGCCTTTGTTTGGGGCCATGGTGATACTGTGACTCAATTTAATTCAATTCAACTTCATCTATCCCTGCAGGGGCATTTGGAGGCAGCTACTGCATTTATATAAACTTTTTAAAGCTGTACTGTTTTGATAAAAACTTACATGGACATTGACGTTTACGTTAATGCACAGTGGCGTGCATGCTAACGTCACTGGCACACTGTACATTATCAGTTAAAGCCAGGAGGAATAAATAGTCAAATCGCCCAAAAAAGAAGAAGAGAAAAAAAACACCCACTGTTTATCGCAAAAGTAAATAATCACAGTGTACAAAACTTATTTGCACTGGTAATAAATAAACAAATGAATGACATAAATAAACAGGCAGATAGACTGTGGTGACGTCCTGAAGGCAGCAATGAGAATTAACATACTGAGCTAAGATACGGAAGGTTCTCTATGTTGTATGTAGTGTACGTATAAACCTGCATTAGTTGTGTCTTTTTCTGACCCCACCTAGAGCTGTTGTTGCCAAGGTAACAGCTAATGGAAAGCCAAATAAACGTGAAGAAAATGTCCTTATTTTCTCGCTATCAAGGTCTAAAGCTCAATTTGGTTCCCTTAAAGATAGAACTGCAAGACCCCCCCCCCACAGACACACACACAGACACACACATTGACCATTGAGTACCACTCCGTTAAACAGCCACAGACTCCTAAAGCGATTCTAATCATAACTGCCTGTGCCCCCCTAAAAATGACGTTTTTATCACAGATTCCACAAAGTGCATTTTAATGCCTCCACCTTCAACAGGGAGAGAGCCTGCGTGTGTTCTGTCTCTCATTTTTCATCCTGCCTCTTGGGTGTTTTCAACAGCCAAATTACAGAGTGAAGAAATCTATCTGCCGTTGTAACGTGCAGGAGATTGGAAATGAAAAAATGCTCCACGCTGGAACGCCCTCCAAACACATACATATTCATGCCGTGGAACGCCACATCCATCATAAATTTGAAAATGAGAGTTAATCTGTGTCTGTGTTTCTATATTTGTGTGTACACCTCTTTTCTTACTTCTGGAGGCCACCATCTTGTGTTGAGTAGAAGCTAATGAGTATGTAGCGTTTCATGTTTGTCCATCTCCCCTCCATCCGCTCTCTGGAGGGTCCGCCGCCACCATTCAGGCCTGCTTTATATTCCAGCTGAGGCTGGAGAATAAGCAGCCTAGGGACACTGTGTCTGTATGAATATACAACTCTGTAAACATACACCTCATGGCTCCCTGCGCTTGCTTATGATAAGTTATCTGTTCACCTCCTCGTGCACCTCAAACCACAGCACTGCCATGAATATGGAGATGAAACTGCGAGGAGATAAAGGTGGGGCATCACTTGGGTGGGGATCTTCAAGTGGAGATATGTGTGTGAAGGAGAAAACAGGGCAGAGAGACTTGATTCAGTGCGGAGAAATCCCCAAACTGCCCATCAGCATAAATCTATTACAATTCACCGTAGGCTGCTGACCTCAAATATAACAAGCTGTCACTACCAGTGTGTGTGTGTGTGTGTGTGTGTGGCTGCATCTGTGTGGGTTGAGCCTCCTTCATGACTTGAATGCAGAATGTGACACTTGTTGGAGAATGACACGTTCAGTATGTACGTGTGCATATGTGATATTTGGCAACATGCTCCTATTCCTTATAGACGTCCTCTATTTGTTGGCAGCGGGCGACATCACTGCTGCGGCCTACTTCTCGTGTCCCACTGCGAGAGGAGATTTTTCCAATGACATCTTGATCTGCCATCAGCCCACAATGTTATGGACTATTTCCTGAAGTTGTGTTGCCATTCAGGGCTATTTTATTATGGCTGCAAATTGCTTCAGATTGCACTTCGGTTCGACGTGTATGCTGGAAAAACATCATGTGTAATTTCTCTCATATTTGTGAAACAACTTATTGGTAATTTTCTCCCTGGAAATGACCTTATTTTTGTTATTTTTTTATTTTCCCTCATGCCTGATGTTGCGTCATGTGAAAATATATGAAATAAACGAACCAGGAGATGACTCATGCTTTTTCAAGTAGCTTTATTTCCAAACTGGAGAAGGATGATGACAGATGGGGGATAGAGGATTGTAAAGCTTAGACCATGCAGTTTGGTCCAAACACAGTAGGAGAAGAGACAATACAGGCGGTTTCAGGGGAGAAGACGGTGATCAAGAGGCAGATTACTGCATCTGGCACCTTGAAGCCAAAATTCATACTTTTTATAAAATAAACAAAGCTGCAGTCTCACCACATAAAGCCATGGTTGGGGAGGGTTTGAGCGGCGTTGCAACTCATATCGGAAACGACCATGGATTCATGGCCTCTGTGGCTATTTTTTGTTATAATTGCGTTGCTATAGCTGTTTATTTCTGGAGAGAAAATAACCATTTCAGATGAGGGCAGGGAGCAGTTGTGTAAGTGCTCGCAGCTCTTACTCTCACCCATTTTGCTTTATCAGTTATTGGAATTGCCAAGCAGCACTGTGTGGTATGGATTGTAGCCTTAATGTCCCGCAGAAAGCCTTCAGATCATCCAGCTGAAACTGGCTATGGGTGCTATTGACATTTTCATGTTCGATTACTTATTTCAGGAAAAAGTTTGACAACAGTGCCGTAGAGAGATTTTCCTGCGGTACGCTTGATCGTGTGCTTGTATCTCTGATCGAACATTGCGATAACTAGAAGAAACAATGACAAACGTTGCATTGTAGGCTCTGCATTGTGCGCAACGTTCCATCATTTCAACACAAATACGTCCCCCCAAGCTCAAATGTAGCTCAACCTCCATGAAGCAAGAGTCGATTTTGCTCTTGTCGAAGATATTAAAAATCTGTACAGTGTTCTCACTCTTTGATATCACTTCCACTTTGCTCGACTTTCAGAGCAAAAGCACAGTAACTGAACAATAAATAGGTAACAGACAGAAAACACAAAATAGTTTGAAATAAATAATACAGTGTTTTCAATCTTTGCCTCCTGTCACATACACCAAATATAAAGAAATACTTTGTTTAAGCAACACAGAGCCAGATATCACTGAGTCAGGCTGGTGTCCTGAAAGGCTCTTTGGTCCCTTGAGGGTGATCACCATCGGTGGATTATGAGACAGTGGGCCCCTGGGCTCAGATACGCAAAAGGCCCCTCCACCTCTCCTACACAGGAGCAAGACGTACAGACTTTGTGATGGTTTTGCATCTCTTTGTAGTCGTTATGCATCTTGTTGTAGTTTTGGGTCTCTTTTGGTCACTTTGTGTCTCCTTGTAGTCACTTTGTGTCTCTTTGTGGTCATTTTTGTGTCTTTTGGTCACTTTGTGTCTCCTTGTGGTCATTATGTCTCTCTTTTTTGGTCTTTTTGTGTCTATTGTTGGTCATTTTCTGTGTCTTGATAGTCACTTTGTGTCGTCTTGTGGTAATTTTGTGTCTTTTTTTGGTCGTTTTGTGTCTCCTTGTGGTCATTTTGGGTTGTTTTCTGTATCTTGATAGTCATTTTGTGTCTTCTTTTGGTCATTTTGTGCCTCTTTGTGGTCATTTTTTGTCCCTGTTGGTCATTTTATGTCTCTTTGTAGTCATTTTGTGTTTTCTTGTGGTCTTGTTGTTTCTCTTTGTGGTCATTTTATGTCGTTTTTGGTCAGTTTCTGTGTCTTGATAGTCATTTGTGTCTCCTTGTTGTCATTTTTTGTCTCTTTGTGGTCATGATCTGTGTCTTGACAGTCATTTGTGTCTTCTTGAGGTTGTTTTGTGTCTCTTCATGGTTGTTTTGGCTGCTTTTGAAGTTATTTTGGAGTCTCTTTGCTTCTACTTTGCATCTCTTTGTGGTAATTTTGAGTCTGTTCCTGCTCTGTACTTTTTAATTTGAGCAACATTTAGCAGGTGAAGGCCCAGGTGCACACTTTTGGCGCCTAGCTCTGTGCACAGTAGGCCCCATTCAGTAATCCTTCCATGGTGATCACTAAAAAGCCATGTACTCAATATCACTGATAAACACTGACTTTAAGTTCAGTAAGACTTTCTCAATGTAGCGATATACCACTGATCTGTCCATCAAGTAAAAACATTCACAAAACGATGCCTGCACCAGGAAATCTGGTCTCTGTTCTTATCAATATTACAGTAGATCTGTAGTACATAGCAGCCAGAGGAGGCACTGACACTCTCTACAGAAAAACAAGTCAACACACACACACGCACACGCGCGCGCACACACACACACACACACACACACTCATACAGGTCAGCAGTATTAGACAATTAGTAAATTGAAGAGTTGCTGCTGACAGCCCTTGTCCCATTGAGTCAATAAGCCTGTGTGCTGTTCACAGTCACAGACACATTTTCTTTTCTTTTTTTTGTCAAGGAAGCTGACAGAGCCTCAGTCTCATGGTGAGAAAAATAAATGTACCATTCATCCTCTCGCCTCTCAGCTATAAACCAAATGTGCCATGTAGAGGTCCACTGCAGGCGATGATGTGCCAGAGGGAAGGAGTGACTCAGCCAAATGGCTCTCAGAATAACCCATGTAGGCGTAATTAGGGGTAACATTACACATCCATAATTGCATTGTTCATCTGTCCTTTACAGTCAATGTAAATGTCTACCTGCTTAATCAGGTGTCTGGAAAACAATGTTGAATAATAGGATTTTTTTTTTCTTTGTCAGTCTTCAGCAGATGCACCTCCCGTTAGATACTCAGAAAAACATCTGAAGCAGCTAAAAACTGGTGTGATTGTTTCTTAAATGTCCAAATATTTAGTTAATCAGAAGGATGGCTCAGTCCAGTCCGGTGATGTGATCGCCTAGGTTAAATTAAAAAGCAAGAAACAACAAGCTAAGAGGATGAGGAGGGGGGGTCACACTGTCTTACTTTCACATCCTCATATCACACATGTGGTTTTCACTCAAGTCAAAAATCCCCACACTTCGGCCATTTCTGTACTTCATGAAAGATAAAAGCCGAGAGTGTCATTACAAACAATCTGAGAGTCCATTATGACCCACACCAAGCCAGGAGCAAGGTGTCTGACGTGCAGACTTTCCTCATGAAAGCCCACAAGTTCAGTTTGAAAGGGCGCCCTTGTCTGTGCCGTCGCATTAGAGATCATCAGAAACCCTTCTCTTGTTGTTGCTCTTTTAGATAAAAATCTGGGAACACATGTTTGCCCTGCAGCCGGGTGAATTAAGACTGCAGACGTAAGAAATCACCACTAACCTTGTGTGCTCCTTGTGCTCTGTATTGATAAATAAATGGCCCTAGGCTCATAGAAATCTAAGGTCACTTTTCCTTCTTTATACTTGTTTTCTTTCCCCATTAGTCCTGGAGTCTTAAATAACTACAAAACCTCATATATAATACATTAAACTGTCTGTATTTTTAGCCAGGAATTCGTTCTCAACTGTTTTCCTGCTTTCCTCAAGACCTTAAGTTTTATGTGTACATTTCTTCCATGGTTCTGCACCCCTCTGTATCCCAGCATTATCCATTATTCAATGTGATCTGCAGATAAAACTTTGCAATCAAAATCTTATCTGCTATACTGGAGTGCTAAGCAGTGAAGTGTCTGGTGCTGTCTCTGATCCATGTCCTGTTTTCATCCCACACCCTGTAAAAATGTGTTTCTGCTGCACACTAGATTTCACAGTCCAAGTTTCATGTTTGCGCACACTGTGGCTGTAAAAGAGTGGCTCTCAGTTCTGAATGTTATGCTGGAATTTCCACAGTTCAACATATTTTTTAAAACAGCCCTTTGAGTGTTATGACAAATGGAAATGATTGCATTTCTTTAAATGTCCATGTCCTGTACAGTGGGTTTGTATGCTAGAAGAAAGTACCCTTGGTGCCTCTGCACAGTATCTTTTTGAAGGCCTTTCTGAAGTCTTTGTTGAAGATGGTGTATATGACTGGGTTGAGTGAGGAGTTGCAGTAACCGATCCAGAAGAAAAACTTAAAGAGAGGGTCAGGGATGGCGCATGTCTCCGGGCACACTGCCTGCAGAGAATAGGAGAAGAAGAAGGGGAACCAGCACACCACAAAGACACCGATGACCACCGCCAGGACGAAGGTGAAGCGCTTCTCTCTGTTGACCATTGCTTTGCGCCTGGCTGCTCCAGGGGTGCTCTCTGGTTTCGACTTCCTCCCTGGCACCAGCCGAGCCCCCTTTGAGGTCGCGATCATGTCCCGGTAGCGCTTGACTGAGGCCGGGGAGTGGACCCCTGCAGGTGACCCGGGCATGCTGGTGCTGCCTCGGCCTCCTCCATGGCTGTGCTCCATGTCACTCTCTGTGCTCGAGCTGTCACCATTGTTATTATCAGCCTTTTTCCCTCCCTGCCGCTTGCCTTTCTTCCCCTTCTCTTTAGTCTTGGCAGGGGCAGACTGAGGCACAGAGGGCGGAGTTGTGGGGCCATGAGGGGAGGTATCAAGGGAGGCTGTGACAGGGGTCATGGCTAGAGAAGGAGATGGAGGTTGCAGGAGATTATTGGTGGTGGTGTTCTGGGTGGTTTGAGTGTCTCCCAAGGTGGGAGAGGGAGTGATGGCGAGGGTGGGGGGTCTGGTATTGGAGGCTTTGGTTGATGAAGGGGGTGTGCTTTCTTCATCATCCCTCCCGTTGGCTTGCACATGTCGTGGAGGCTGACTGGGTGTAGCACAACCGACCCCATCCTTCCTGGGCTCTCCTGGTGGGCATCGTGTTCTTTGTTTGGCAATTTGGTAGATTCTGATGTAGACCAGGATCATGATGAGGCAGGGGGCAAAGAATGAGCCGATGGTGGAGTAAAGGATGTACCAGCGCTCATCATTCAGCTGGCACTGAGGTCCTCTGTCAGTCCCCGCATTGCCTCCCTCGCTTTTGTTGAGTGAGAGCAGAGGAGGGAAGGAGATGATGGCAGAGATGAGCCACACCACCACAATAGCGGCTTTGATGCGTTGGGGAGTCCGCTGACGCCCGTAGGTCACCCTGGAAATGGACAGGTAGCGGTCCAGTGAGATGGCGCACAGGTGCACAATTGAGGAGGTGCAGAACAACACATCCAGCGCCAGGTAGATCTCACACCACAGAGACTTAAAGAACCAGTAGCCGAGCAGTTCATTGGCCAGAGAGAAGGGGATGATGAGTGTGGCCACTAAGATGTCTGCAGCAGCCAGTGACACTAAGAAGAGATTCTGCGGTCCTCGGAGGGAGCGGCTGGTCAGGACAGCGATGATGACCATGATGTTGCCCACGATGGTGAAGAGGACCATCAAGGTTATGGCGGTGGCGAAGGCCGCCGTGGCTTCAGGGGAGTAAGGGGCGAGCTTCAGGATGCTCTGGTTACAGGGCACCGAGGCTCCGGCGCTGCTCACACTGCTGTTCCAGCCGTTCAGCTCCATGGAGCAGCCGTTCTCCAGAACCGAGGCCATACTGGGATTAGCTTTCCAGGACTCTTTATAGATAAAGAATATGTTTGATCACTAAATAAACTGTGTTTAAAGAATGTATTTCACTTTTTATACGGTGTTAACAATTGTGTCTCAGATAATCATACATTGTGCGCAATAAATGCTGTGCTTATTTTCATAATACATGTGATTATAATAAATCATAATTATATATTTACCTCAGACGCTCTGGCTTTGTCCCTGTGTTGTTTCCAAACGATAGCTCCCTTGCATCCTCCACGGCAGCTCTTCCAAGTCCATTTTAAGCATACAAAACAGTCCTGGGCAATGCGTCAAGACACAGATCACTGCCTTTCAATTAAGAATATTTGCCACTTTGTAGATAAGATTTCTTTCCGAAACAGAACACGAGTAAATTTTCGTGACGCTGACTGCTGTGCACCAGCCTCTGCGGATTTACATTACAGCCCGAAAAACTTAAAACTTCCTTAGCGCACGGAGTTTGGTCCTTTTTTTCCTCAGTGGATAAATTACTGCTTTGAAGGTGGGGATATTTAATTCATGATTATATAATTTGGTGTCATTTGCAGCGAAGCGACATTGTGTTTAAGAGCTCAGAGGCGAGCAAATAATCTCGACCCTTGTGCGTTCTCGGTGCGTCCTCGTTTGGAGACGCGCGTATGACTGACAGTCTCATCTGAACAGCGAGCACAGAATGGTTTAGACAAAGTGAAATAAAGTTACAATGAGATATTTACAGTGATTTACAGATGAAAAGATACTAATGCTTCCCCGTGAAGGACAGCCTGACTGATGGCAGCGTTTCCAATCAAACAAAGTTAACCTCAAGCTCTCCAGCTCTGCGCATGAAGGCAGATATGAAGTCAAAGTGCGTAGCCGCGTAGTTTCTTCAGTGGTGAAACGATCCCCGCAGAGCAGGTTCAGTCTGTGAGTCTCTGGAGCTGTTTCTCGCTCCTTCTGTCTCCTCAGAAGTTCACCGGGATGCCAAGGTACAGTCGCTCCGCTGGCGCACATCACAGGCTTCCTCACAGAGGCGCAGCAGCATCTTCACTACTGAACAGGACCTTACGACGAAATCTAATGAGTGGGGTGCCTCCCATCTCCCTCCTGCGCTACTTTTTAGACCCGGTGATGTCACTGTGGAGCTGTGGGCGTCATGGGATCCTTACTTTCTCTCTCCCTGTAGCCCTCCCTCCCTCTGTCTCTCTCTCCCTCTCTCAGATTATATGTATAACCGAGCGGCTCAACCGACGCACTTATATTAGGAATGGCTTGTTGGGTGGTACTGCTCCGGTCAATTAACTCCGCGGGACGCTGAGGTGTCCAGCTGAGAGCGCTGGGTTGATGCCATCTGCTTTACAAAAACATTAGTTTCATTCCAGGGACTCCTGCACTTTTTAAAGCTACTCCGTCATCATCATCATCTTCATCATCATCCCTTTCAATATGAGGCACAGCACCTTTGGTTGATTAATGGCTTTTATTTAGGTCGCCTGTGTGATCCCTGCATCTTTAGACTTTGTTCTTAACACCAGTTTCCATGTAACCTCCGACAGCTCCTGTCATTTAGGGCCAATAAACGTCTTCACTGCAGCAGCTGGAGGTCGATTGAGTGACTGAAGGGCACTGATAAACAACAAAGGTTAAAGTTAGGACTAATGTTCGAGGTGTACAGGACCAACACACATTCATTTGTGATGCAGGGGTTAGATTTGTGAACATGCTGCAGTGATTTGTCATGGTCATTCTTAATAGAGACTGCTAGAGCGCCATAAAAGGGCAGTGGCGATCCCAACGGGGGGGGGGGGGGGGGGGGGGGTGTGAGAGAGGGCCCTGGCCCCTCTGGTGAAAACAATTGGAGGCCTGTCTTTAAAAGGGTGTCACTTGTCAGTTCAGAGGAGGACCCAAATGCAGATCAACAGACAGTCTGAGTTTCTAACAAAAAGCAAGCATTAATATAGCTGATTGAAAACATCCAGTACAGGGAGGCAACTCAAAGTCCAAATGAAAGCAGAACAAAAACCAAACTGAAAGCCAACTGGGAAAAACACGATGAACAGGGATGAGCATAGGGATGAGCACAGGGATGAGCACAGGGATGAGCACAGGGATGAATGCAGGAACGACCACAGAATGCACCCAGGAGGAACACAGACAAACTGAAAAAGGGAAACCCACAGGTATATAAACACAGAAGGCTGATCACAAGAACGAGACACAGCTGGAGCAGGAGGACACGGGCACAAGGAGGGAGATGGGGATTGACTGACAACAAGGGTGTGAAGAGGAACACTAGGGTGGAGCAAACAAGACTAATACAGAACAGGTGTGAAGGGAAGACTCTGGGAATAGGGAAGGACTAACGAGACAGGTGTGACAGAAAAAAGGCGGGAAAACACAGAAAGACAGGAAGTAAAACCAGACATGACACATGAGGAGAGAATCTACAAAATAAAACAGGAAACAGATTAAACATGAGTGAATAACATGAAACAAGGAACACAAACAGAAAACTCCCAAATAAGTCCATAGGATGACAGAATATAAACAAACTCAGAATCATGACAAAGGTTGTAGGGCACTCATTTTGTAAGCTAGCGCAAAGGTAGTGGTATTTTTGGAAAACTCGACCTAATGCCTTGTTTTGTGTCCGTATTTCCTTATAGTATGCGGAGTACACCCCTAGTGTTCAACTCAAGGAATTGCATCTCTTTCTGGATGGAGAAAACATTATCGCAGAAAAGGCCGTTCTCCACCATCCAGTCTTGTGGAATATGCACATTCAGCGGTACAGACACAAAAACAGGACCAATAACGCACAGCGACAAATAAGTGAGGAGGTTGGCCTGTCAGGTGTTTACAGGGGTGTAACACCAAAGTCTGGGCCCTGTGCATGAGCAGTCTCTGTGGGCCCCCCAGCCTTACTCACTTGATTCATGTCTCCTTCATAAACTGCATTTTCAAGAAGTCAGTTTGCTTTCTTGCCCTTTTCCTGTCTTTTCTTAATTTGAACTCCGATTTTCTGTCTCATGGAAAGAAAATGACAATGTAGGTTGGTGCTCCAGGAGCATTAGCAGTCACCTACTCTAGCTGCATTTAGAGATGACTCCTAGCTAGCTAGCTAGCTAGCTATTAACTATTTTGCGCCTGTAATGCCTCGTTTCAACTTACGTATGTGACTGGTGTCCGTAGATCCGTGAATATTTATGCATTTCTTTATGGATGATAGAAACCTGACACTACCTGTAGCCATGGGGGAGAGGCTAATTTTATCCGTTTATTGCCATCCAGTGGTTTGGGTTTTCTCCAGCCCTGTTGAAGACCAACAGTGGTCGAAACATGTTGGCTTTTTAATGAGTTGGCCATTATATTAAAGGCTTTTTAATCTAATCTTTCCTTCCTCATTCTCATTTTTGTTTGGAGTGCCTGGATTCTTTTCCTGTTTGCAGCGGTTTGGGGTATCACTTGGAACATTACTGGGACAAAAACAGGATCAATATTGCATAGCAACAAATAAGTGAAGATGTTGGCCTGCCAGGTGCATAGCATGTTTTGTGAAATATCTAATTAAAAAGACGTATGAATGGCAATCTGACTGAATATAATGTATAACCATATTTTAGCTGGATAACATTCACATTGTGTTAAAACTAGATAAACAAGTTCTTTTTAATCACACAACTCACTTGTCAATCAACACAGGCAAATGAATTGAAGGAAATAGCCTGTTAGTCAGTTAGCAACCTGTTGGCAAACATAGCAGACTGTCAGATGGTCTCTTCAAAAAATTCAACGCAAAAGTTCAATTTTTTTTTAAACATGCTCGAGGCAAATTCTGAAAATATTATGAAGGGGAGGAGCTTTGCAGGGACATCACATATCACAAAGTTTCCCATAGGAATGAATGGACTTCCAGTTGCCATGTCTCTGTACACATACGAAAGTGGAAACAAGGCATACGGGATGAGAGGGGCCTCAGAGAGCGTCCAGCATTTTCTATGTAAAGTTCTAAGCTCTTACAATGGCTGAAGGGAGCTGTATTACATTCCTCAGTCTGTTAGATAATTCATTTTCATGTCAATTTCCCATAGCACGATGCATACGGTCTGCTCAAAATCTGCCGCAAAAGTTTATTTTTTTTCCACATACTCGAGGCAAATTATGGACGCAATAAACAAAAACCTCCCAAAACCGATAAGGAGTTTTGCAAACACATCAGAGACTACCGAGGTCCTCACAGGAATGAATGGGGTTCCAGTTGACTCGCATATGTACACAGAGTTTTGTGGAAATGAGGCGTAAGGCTTGTCGGCAAGGGTGGTAAATACCACTTCAAAGCTGGGCAAAATTTTGGAAGGAAAACTTGGCATGTTCATTTTCAGAGGGGTCACTCGAACTCTCATCTTAAGATATCTAAATGAAAATGGGTTCTGAACTTGAGAGGGTTTGTTCCCAGTAAAACTTCTGTTCCCTACAGTTAATGAACTCCTTCAGATTACAGCTTTATATTTGTCTTTTTAAGAAAAAGAAGAACCTGTTTATTTAAAGAACAATGAATCATCTAAAATGGATACATTACATATTCAAACAGGATTGTTGAGGAACTCAGAATGTTATCTGAACCAGTTTTAGTCTATGCATATAATTATAATATACATAATTACTGACATTAACTGTAAAATAAGAAACCAAAATAAATAACTAAGCAACACATTCTCAATCCAACCTCGTCACATATATCGATGATTGGTCATGGACTTTCTACATCCACATATGATGTGCAAGGTACCCTGGGTGCATTGGTTGTTGACGTTCTGGGATGCCGTGTCAAGTTCTGCCTGTTACGTGTATTGTCTTCTTTCAAGATACACTACTGTTTTCACAGGAAATTTACTGTTTACATACAGTCTCTTTCAAAATAAATGCACTTTGCTGGTACAACACCACAAATTTAAATTTCTTTGCCTTCACCAAATGAAGCTCTAGTGAAAGTTCAGTCAGGAAGACAATACTTTTCATGCTTAGGCTGTAACTTTCTTCCTCACCCTGCTTTTCACTCCTCACACGTATGCTCACGCTCAATCTCTGGCTGTCAGTGTTCGGGGCTGTCAGTTGAGTCATCAGCTGTTCTACAGCTGACCTACAATCAACCAATAGCACAGCGACACACCTTCTCCATCAGCCTGTCATCTCACTGCTCCTCACTTTAAATATGGTTCTTTCTCTACCAGTCCTTTCATGCTGCTGCTGTGTGTACCCTCCACCTCCCCATCACGGCCTACTCTTCTCAGATGCAGCTTCTATTCGCCTCAGCAGTCATCAACCAAGGTCATCAGCAGTCACCACTGCCAGTGTCTGGACTCCATGGGGGGATTAATCTTGCTGCTGCTCAGATGTCCCACGATCACAAATAATCTCCCTCTGGTGTTGAAGCGCCAAAGACTTCGTTAGAATCATCGCAGCACAAATCATCTGTTAATCAGTACGCTTATATTTTGCATTAAATTTCATCTTTATTTCATTCTTCTGTCTCTCCTGATTGAACAAAAACATGTGGTTGGGTTTAGGAAAAAGGAACAGGGTTGGCTTTATAATCTTACGGGACGCCGGATGAAGGTCTTTGTTAGACACATCCACCTGCCCTACTTGGACTTTTGTCGCCTTAACTTTCATTCGTGTCCTGCTGCGTTTCCCGCTGCCGCTGCTGAGCACCATAAAACTATAACAGCAACCAGCCATGTATCACGTCGACGTTAACGGACGGCTTTTTCGTCAGTGTCTGACTGCCCAAGCGCCAGATTTCGACGACTTCAGAGTGAGACCAGTTTGAGCTAAATGATTCCTTAACTCTCATATTGACATAGTTTTTAAACTGCCAACTTCAGCAGTATAATCGAATTCCTGAACGTCAGTTACGGCTTTTGGTTTTGGTTTGCCACCCTAAGATATTCAGTGGCCCCATGTGGCCACCCATATGAATATTTTGTGGGGACACCACTGTTAAGAGGTGCTCACTGTGAGCAAGTAGGCAAATCTTTTTAAATGTAGTAAGTAATGTAGTTCATAAATTTAGGATTTTCAATAATGTCAAAGCCCTCATTTTGAGAAACGATCCCCTTCAGAGTGCTAAATAAATGATTAATGCTCTACACTGTAGGTGGTCAGATTTTGCATATAAAACCCTACTCTGCACAGAAACTGTTAATTACAACCATCACATAAACGTTGCAGTTAAAGTGAACCATTTCCTTATGAAATATGGTCCAGCTGAATTATAGAGTCTCCTCATGCTCGGCTGCCTCTCCCTCACAACTGGCCTTAATGCACTGTGTTACCTTCCACCTCTGCTCATTGTGCGAGCTGCAAGGCAGAGGTATAAGGCACCGGCTTTCTGTGCTCATACATTTACATCATCACTTGACTTCCATTTAAATCCCTCTGCATTATGCGCCCGACAACACTACCTCCCCCTAAGGGCACAGACATCCACAGCGCCCCTCATGATTTGTTGCCTACCTGAGATCAAGTGCCCGATTGTTCAATAATTGAGTCAGGCGTACGTCATGGTTGTTTTACTGAGCCATAAATTAAACTGTAGCTGAGTTTATCCCGTGGTGTTTGAAACTAGTTAGGTGGCCTCTTCGATATAAACTCACACAAACAAACAGCACACACACATCCGGCAGCCTACACATGCACACACACGCTATCTTATGAATGGTGTGTGGGTAGGAGGTCCTGTTTATTTGCCTCTGTAGTGCGTCCCCCACGCATTGTCGCCTAAAAGAGAGAGAAACCCAGCTAGCCACCCATGGAATTACAATTGGGAGCCCTGCTCTCTGATTGTGTGACCTGAAGCAGCAGCCAATAATGGTTTGTACATTTTCCGCTCCACGCTACACATTCTAAATATAAAGGGAAAGAGAATAAGGCTTTTAGCGGGAGAGTGCACTCCAATCAAGTGTCTCTGTTTCCATGGGTGAACCGTGCTTAGTAACACGCTGAAAATGCATTCTGGGGGAGAGGGGTGTGTCACTGATGCCAAGGTTAGAGAGACTGAGCAGCACACAGCGTTCAGTGCACAGCACAATGCTTCTGAAGTGCTTGTTGTGTAAGGGTGTGTGGTATACAAACGTGTGCAAGGTAAACACAGACACACACACATGTGCACAGACACACGCACACACAGTAGCCTACACAAGCCTGGAGGAAATTCTTCTGTCATGGATCAAACACAGTGGATCAGTAATTCTTGCTTGACATCCACACTGGAAAAGTTTGCAGCAGGTCTGTAAGAGGGCACTGACTCTTTGAGAAAACTTTTCTTTATTCAAAACACTTCCTGAAGTCTCCTGGTACGGTATAAGATTTAATGCAAACATGAAGAAGTGAAGATAAATTGTTTTTTTAAGACTGTCTCCCAAATGAGTGCCAGATAACTGCAGGTCAGCATACTGCAGCGTTGTGGTGGGAGCTTGTGCACATTATGGTTTAGGTCCAAATCAATTATAGCACAGTACCTACCTGCCCTTTGGATGCTTTCAAGTTGGACCCTGTTTTTTTGAGTTACTGGCTTGCTTCTGCCTCCTGTTTTCTATGTGTGCGCTCATGCAGCTCCACCTCTGTGAGGACTAGTGTTTTAGAAAACTGACAGTGAGTTTGGAAAGTGGGGAAATTTCAGCCAGCAAAAGAGGGTAAGACAAGTGTTTTGGTTTAAAGGTCTAGTGCGTAGAATTTAGTGGCATCCAGTTGTGAAGTTGTGGAACTGAAACTTCTCCAGTGTGCCAAGCATGTAGGACTGTGGTGGCCGACAAAAATGCTACTGGCTCAATCGCGAGCCAGTGTTTGGTTTGTCCGTTCTGGGTTACCATAGAAACAACATAGCGTACTCCATGCTGCTCCATATGTAGATTAAAATAGCTCATTTTAAGGTAACAAAAACAAAATTATTTTTAACTTCAGCTGATTATGAACAAGGAAAACATAGTTACGAATACTACATACAGTTGATGCCAATAGATGCCCCTAAATCCACCAGATTGTACCTTTAGATTGCAAAATGTAATGGCTGTAGAATAATGACACCATCTGCATTTAGATTGATTCCCTTAAGCCATGCTTTTACTATGCAATTCTGTCTGCCACAGATCTTCCTGGAAAATTAGAGCATGATAAATGGTGCAAAGTAAGTGCGTCAACCATTGTGCAACCAAAACAGGAAGATAATGGCGCCTTTGTTTTTCCTGGTAGCTATCTGTAGCCAGGGCTCAACAGTAACGATTGCCCAGTTGCCCAAGGCAGGTAAAATACCACATCGAGCGAGTAAATCTAGAAACTCACTGACGCTGGAAGTAGCTAAGGAGTGAGCCCTCTCACAGTACTGATGATTAGTCATCTGCAACTCGGGAGAAAAAGGCAAAAAATAGAGGCGAAGTTTATGAGCTTAAAGCGTTTCAGTTTCCCTTTTAACAGGAGTTTAGATGGATGGTCAAGTTGTGTTATTTGGTAACTGCTGATAAATAAATCAATTCGTGTAGGGGCATGTAAAATAACACAGCAGGGCAAGTAGATTTCTGACTGACCTGCCTGATCGGCAAGTGAAATAAACACTAACGTTGAACCCTGGTAGCTATCTCCAATTACTAAAGAGTATCAGTTCTTAACAATTACTATTCCCCGTAGTGGAAATGGTGCACTTTAAAATTGGATTCAAGTTTAGGTAATGTGAAGATACAGGTTGGGGTTAGGCATGTAGTTGTGATGTTTAAAGTTAGGATTAGGGACAAAAGCAGATTGATGGAAGGGAGTCAGCCGATAGATCACATGATTCCCTTCTATGCAACCAATTGGTGAATCTCATTCAGAGCGCCATATTGAAACTGCTCTGGCCTGCCTACTGTTGCTGCTTCCTCTGCAAGCTGCTTTGCAACCTGCCTCCACCCCAGCTCCTCCTTTTCATGCTGTGTCTGACTTATCAATGTCATCTCTGTTTGTCATTGATGCTGCTCTGTTCTGTTACTGTGGGGTCTTGGCTGTTGCTCTCCCTGCCTTAGGCTTTCCATGTAGGCGCATGGAAGGGCAGGAAGGTTTGCTCTCCCTGCCTTAAGGCTTTCCCATGTAAGTGTGTGGAAGGGCAGAGAGGTGTGCTGTCACCGCCTTATGCTTTCCACGTAGGCAAGTGAAAGAGGCTTTCTGTGTAGGCCAGAGGAAAGGCAGAGTGGCCCCAGAACAGAGCCATACCACAAAATATAATACTGCAAATGGAAATAACATTGTCTTTGACTGAAGTGTTCCTGGCTGAAGTACAATTGTAAAAAGACTGTAAAATAAATACTGAAAAATAGATGTAACAAATAATGTTTTCATCTTATTTCCTATCTGCTCATCTTCTCGCGACCCCCTACACTGAACTCATTGGAATGCATTACACCAGTGAGGGTCCTCAGAGGTATAGTATTAAATGTGTGAGTGTGTGTGTGTAACCTGCAAACAATTACAGGGAGCTCTCCCAGATGGTCACACAGTAATTTTCCTGACCACATTTGTAATGATGACAAGTGTCTGTGTGCATGCAGGCCAGTGCATGTGTGTGTGTGTAATACTGCCACATGGTAATTCCCCAGTTAACAATATCACACATATTGCTCATATTATCTGTTAGCAGTTTTCTCCGACTGGGATTTCTTGTTTGAGAGACACCGTCTTCAGCTGTGAATAGCAAATACTCTAAGTGTGATCACTGTGCAAATCCCTAATCTCCCACGCTCCTTTTTTTCCTACATACAGTGCACATGCACACGCGCATTCACACACACCACGAGGAGGTACTGCCACAGCCTAATGCAATATGATTGATCCTGACACTAGTTTAATGTGGACGCGGAGTGTGAGTAACAGTTTGAGTCTGTTTTCATTAAGGAGCCTGACTGACTGAGAAGGAAGTGAATACAACAAACGAGACATTCAACTGAAAGGGAGGTGGAACAGCCTGCTTCCAGTGATAAATAAATGACCTAGTGAGATGACACCACAAGTCATTTAAATGTGTAAAGGGACAGCCATTTATTCAGAAGCAGCACAGATAGGACGTGTGTGTGTGTGTGTGTGTGTTTGGTGTGTGTGTATGTGTGTGTGTATACATAAGGGTCCATAATAAAAACGCTGCCACAGTTAATAATCAGTCCACTGGCGTCATCTGCTGGATATTGTTGAGCCATCTTAATTTCTGGTAATTTCAAAAGCTGTCACTAGAGAGCACTGTCTCACCACAAACTAATATCCAGTGCTTGTTGACGCTTTGCTTTGGTGACATCACAGGGGGTACTCTGGCTGATTTTTCTTTATTCGCAGTGGTGGAAGAAGTGCTCCTTTTAATCTGGTAAACACACCAGTACAACAATGTAAACATACACGATTCTAAGTAAAAAAATCCTGTATTTCTCTCAACATCCTACTTAATGTAAACATGGATGGGTTTCTGAATGGGCCTACTGGGCACAGACCCATGGGCCCAAAGTGTCAGGTGACCCCGAGTGCTCACCTGCAAAATGTCACAGTTAAAATAAATATACCAGGAAGAGAGTGACCACAAATGACCACAACTACAAAGAGATGCAAATCAACCAAAAAAGATACATACCTCATGGAGATAGAAATTCATCTTTAAAGAGACATATAACGACAACAGAGACATGCTAAGGAACTACAAAGAGACACAAAACAACCGAAAAGACACAAATATGCCTGAAAGAGGCACAAACTGACTTTTAAAGAGACACAGAACAACAAAGAAATGTAAATAAACTACAAAGAGACACACAACGACCAAAATGACACAAATATAAACAAATATACCACAAAAACTGAACTGTAAAGAGACATATAATGACAACTGAGACATGCTAAGGAACTACAAAGAGACACAAAACAACCAAAAAGACACAAATATACCTGAAAGAGACACAAAAGAACAACATAAACATGCAAAGGAACTACAAAGAGACACAAATTGACTACAAAGACACAAACATATTTGGAAGACACACAAATTGACCTTTACGGAGGCACAGAGGCCAGTGCAATACCTGTAGTTCGCCTGTTTGTAACCTTACATACAAGGCAAATGGTTGCACTACTCTTGCACCAGTACTCTGCAACTGTAACACACTCAGTGCACTATGTTGGCAACTTGTCTGTGTTGACTGTATGTATGTATGCATGTATGTATGTGAGTATTGCAGCTGTTTGCACCATACTGCCCAAGACGAATTTCCCCTGTGGGACAATAAAGTTTATCTTATCTTATCTTATCTTATCTTATCTTATCTTATCTTAAAACAATAACAAAGACATGAAAAGGAACTACGAAGAGACACACAATGACTCAAAAGATAAAAATATAACTCAGAGACACAAAATGACAACAGCGACATGTAAAGGCCCTACAAAGAGACACAAAACAACCAAAAAGACACTGATATACCTGAACGAGACACAAATCAACATCTAAAGAGACACAAAAGAAAAGCAAAGACATGCAAAGGAACTATAAAGAGACATAAAACAAACAAAAAGACACAAATATAGACACAAATTGATCTTAAAAGAGACACATAATGACAACAGAGACATGCTAAGGAACTACAGACATAAAATGACTCCAAAGAGATCATAGCAACTAAAAAGACACAAATATACTTGAAAGAGGCACAAATTCACCTTTAGAGACACAACCAAAAAGACACTGATAAACCCGAAAGGAGCACAAATTGACCCTTTAAAATACAAAAAACAATCACAGAGACATGCAAAAGAACTACAATTAGACACACAATGACCAAAAAGACACAAATATACCTCAGAGAGACACAAATCAACTTCTTACGAGACACAGAATGACAACAGAGACACACAAAGGAACTAAAAAGAGACATGCAATGACCAAAAAGACACAAATATACCTAAAAGAGACACATAACGAAAAGAGGGACATGTAAAGGAACTACAAAGAGACACAAAACAACTAAATAGACACAAATTGACCTTAAAAAGACACAAAACAACAACAAAGACATACAGGGGAACTACAAAGAGACACAAAACTAACAAAAAGACACAAATATACCTAAAAGAGACACAAATTGACCTTTAAATAGACACAAAATGACAACAGGAACTACAAAGAGACACAAAATGACTACAGAAAGACACAAAACATCCAAAAAGACACAAATATAGCTGAAAGAGACACAAATTGACCTTTAAAGAGACACAAAACAGCAACAAAGACATGCTAAGGAACTACAAAGAGACACAAAATGACTACAAAGAGACACAAAACAACCAAAAAGACACAGACAGACCCAAAAGAGACACGAATCAACCTCTCCAGAGACCCAAAACAACAACAAAGACATGCAAAGGAACTACAAAGAGACACAAAACAACCAAAAAGACACAGATATACCTGAAAGAGACACATATTGACCTTTAAAGAGACGCATAATGCCAACAGAGACATGCTAAGGAACTACAGAGAGACACAAAGCAACCAAAAAGACACAGATATACCTGAAAGAGACACATATTGACCTTTAAAGAGACGCATAATGCCAACAGAGACATGCTAAGGAACTACAAAGAGACACATAACTAACAAATATCTGTGCTCAGGGGTCCATTGTCTCATAATCCGCCTATGACTGTAAAAGTGTTGGGGGTATTATCAGCAGAATGTACTTGAACTTTTAAAAGCAAAAGTACTTACATGTGGTTATATATTACATCATTAGATAACTAGTCGAAGCTAACTATTACTTAATTTTGTACATTTAGGTTGTTATGTCTTGTTAAGTCTCGTAGTTCCCGTTACATCCTGCTCCAGATGTTAAAGCTATCTGTTCTTGTTTTCAGTTTAGTCATTTACCAGTGCCTGTTTTACTTTGATCCTCCTTTGTCTCTCTCACTACCTGCCCTTGTGTATTTTTCTGTCTGTGTGGTAACCTACGTCACCCTGGTTAGTTTCACCTGGCCCTCGTTACGCTGCCTCCGATTGTGTATTTAGTTCATCCTCACTGTTTCTAGTGAACGTTCCAGCAGTTTTTCTTGAGTGTTTTAGTGGTACTTGACCTATCTTCTGTATTTATGGAAACCTTTACTTTGATTTTTGGACTGACTCCTGTGTACCGACCTCTGATATACTTTGACATTTCAGTGCATCTGTGAGTCGTGCTTTTGAGTCCCTCCTTTGTTATTTACCAGTACTTCCTGATAGGTTCCATCTTAGGGTTTGAACCTCCTTCAAAGGGTCACAAGATAATTCTGGCTACACATATTCTTATTAGTTTTTCTAAATTTTCTCCAATCTTCGGATCTTTTTTTGTGAAATATTGGGATAATTTTACCTCTTTGGGCTTCTAACTGTTATTTCAATGAACCATTTGTGATGTGAATGTGACAAGGAGCCCCAAATAGACACTGTTTAGAGTTAGAGTGACGGACAAAGGCAGCTGTTCCAAACATTTTTGGCTTTTGACCTTTTGTAAAAGAAGTTACCGTAAAACTTCAATTAGTAGCCCGGGCTATAATCTGCTTAAATCACTGAACTCAGCAGGGCTATATTTGGGACAGGCCTTTGATTCCCTTTACACAAAACTGTTGCTCAACAGTCAAATTATTTATCTGAACCAGTATGAATATTATTTGTATGGAATTTAGGCTTTGAATAACACATCAGTTATGTGTTATGTTGGCAATCCTGCTGAAACAATTCTGAAACATGATGAAAAACACTTCTGATTCTGTTAAAGAAATCTAAATAACTTACCTCGTAATCGAGGTATGGAGATATATTCTAACTTTATGGTAAATCCAGGAGAAGGGAGTCAAATTTAGAGGAGAAAATTGCTCTTTTGTGGAAATGCTGATAACTCAAAGACATCAGAATGAATGCGACAAGGAGCCCCAAGTAACCACTGCTTTTTCTTACTTTTTCTTTTTTTAATAAAGCCAAAAATGGTACAAAAAAACACTGGTTTAATCTTAACAATGTTGTGCATTTCATAGGCTTATTATATAGTTTTAAAATGTTGAACTCTTAATCTAAAAAGTAACTGGTAACTGTGGCTGTCACATTAATGAACTGGTGTGAAATGTAAATGTAAAAGTGCCTGAGTCAGCTAATGTGGCCTAATTTTAATAATACAATACTTAAGCAGCACTGCAGTGTGACACAGTGGGATATAATACACTAAAATACATTAGAATAGTAGCAGACATGTAAAAACAATGAGCATGTGAGACAGTGAGAGAAACAGTGATTGCAAGTTTGGTTGACTTTGAGCCATCTCTATTTTTAAATGTTAGGTAATCAGTGCTCTCTCTTAATGAAACCTATAGATGAATGTTGGATGGATTAAAGTGTGGATGTTTTCCATCATATAAATTGAATCTCAGGCCCTACAATAAGTCTTTATCTAACTGAGCAGGGATATTTATATGCAGCACATTTTGGCCTAAACAGATGAGGGTCTGATACTCTAAATGACGTAAACTGAATGTGACTGTGAGTCCAAATGAACACAAACCAAAACAAATGTTATTTTTCTGGGTTTCAGCTCAAGTCTCGACCAAAACCTGAAAACTCCGAGGGGCATTTCTCTTCTGTGTCTGGAAAACTATGGCTGATGGGAGGAAGAAGTCAAGAGGTAGCAGTTACGCTTGCGTACATTTTGGGTAATGGATACTTTCAAATGAGAGGAAGTGGATTGTTTTAGCTTTTTCAAAAGGGCGTGGGTGGCACAGTTAGCATTAGGGGATGAGGTAGTGGTGGCAGCTGGTCTTTAATGGACCATTAGCAGTAGCTCTTTGTCGTCTCTGCCTGTTTGGTCTAAGTTCACTGCTTTTTGTTTAAACTGCGCCTCATATGACCTCATATTCTTCTGACAGACATGTTGACGTGTTTGTGGATGTGATAATAGCTCAGGTGGGATTTTGCAAAATGAGGAAACTAAAGCCACATGCAGTTTGTAAAAAATGTATTATTAGTATGCGTATGAGGAAACAGTTCTTCAGTTGACTTTCCAAACTTCCTTAAAGGCATCCTGCTCTCTTTCAAGTCTGCTCACATCGTCCACAGTTGTTCTCAAAACTTGAGTAAGTGGATGTGAAATTTATGTCAGTGGCTGTCGAGGTCAAAAAGGACTTCAGACTGTAAAACCCATTCTCTGTGGATAATCCTCCAAAACACTCCGCAATGCACAATTTTAATACCCCGTGGTTGAGCAAGAGTGTAGCAAGGTCAGTGTGAACATATGCATTTGTAATGTGGACCATATAGTGACTGTATCTTTTTGGATATGTGTGTTACAGTTTGTATAAAATAAGGAGTGAACCAGACTCAGTGTTCTCCAGCATGTTTTTATTTTAGTGGAAAAAACAGCAGGAATCAGCCAAACCTTGAAGGTATAAAGTGCATAAACAGACAGTAATAATGCTAACACTGTCAGAACAGGTAATAAATAAAAATAAAAACTCTATACACACATAAAAACAGTTTCTTCCAGCTTTGACAAAGTGTAATCTATCTCAGGATACAGCATGATAAGACACCAACAGTAGTTGGTGCATTGTTTCATAAATTAGACCAGTAATTCATCCAGTATTGCCTTAAGTAGTTAACACAGTGTTGTCTCATAAAAAGACGTCATGTCACAGTGGTCGTAAATGTGAAGGAATGATTTTCAGTATGAAAATAAGACAGCCCTTGTAAAACACCAGGCACATAATTCAAACACAGTAACACGCAAAACCAGACAAGCAGGCACCATTTCCCTCGAGTATAAAACGTCAGGGAAATTACCTCATAGCTGCTCCGACTTGCTGGCTGAGAAACACAATTGTTCATAACAGGTTTATATCGCCAGCTGCTGTTTGTCAGTTTCTCCAGATTCACCAGCAGCACCAATAGCTTTTTGCTGAATGTACAACGTCGCCTTAATCGTACAAGCATTTGTACAAATGAGTCCTGATAATGCTCTGACTCAACACCTACACCAGGCAGGAGAATTGATTATAAAGAACAGTCATGTGTGTTTCCTTCCTCCTCATTCGTCTGTGCTTTCATCCCTGACAGAGCACATCTGTCTCAAACTGCAGCAGCTGACCCATGAAGGCCAGGTTTGGAGAAATGACCTGACGTCGCTGCTTCACAAAGTCAAAGGCCTCATCCAGCCTGACGCGCTGCGTGTGCATGAGGTAGGCCAGACAGATGGTGGCAGAGCGAGAGATACCTGCCTGGCAGTGCACCAGCACCCGACCACCGCTCTGCTTCACTGAGTCTGTAGGCGGAGAGCGGAAAAAAGACAAGGCGGAAAGAGGAAGAGAGATTAGCATATTGTGTTCCACTTCACATCAGTTTCTTTAACATCAGTGAAAATGTTGTACTAGCAGAAATACATAGAAAGCTTTAAACTGAGGGACTGAAGGAAAAAAAATCGACCCAGAAATTAAAACTAATCCACCACTAGTGAAGTTAGGTCTTACAAATCCTAATCTGTCATCTCCTGAACTGAAGTTTGCAACGTAAGAGGTCAAAACAGGCAAAAGAAAAAAAATCTCTTCTACAACTTGTGCAGTTTAATCCAGTTGTTTTGTAATCGGACGATTACACTGTTGGCCCATAAGTCTGGGCTACAGAGTGGATTATAGCTGTACAAGCTGCTTAGAGAAATGCTTTGGATAATTTATGTTTCATCAAGAGTGTAAAAAGATGACTCACTTAACTAAGACAAGACTAATTAACTGTGTGTTTGGTGGGTCTACTTTTATCTTCAGGTCATGCTACACACAGGTTGATATCTGGACGTCTAGGGGAGGAACTCACCAATGAAGGCGATGGCCGTGGAGAAGCAGGCCCTGATGTCAGCAGCGAGGCTGTCCTCCACGGTGAGCCTCAGGTACTGAAACTCCCCCTCGTAGAAGTTAGGGCATGTGGAGGAAACATTGAGCACAGCTGTGATGCCTGCTGCTGCGAGGGTCTCTCTGCGGGACGAGTGGATGGCACTGCCCAAAAACAGGAAGGGCAGCAGCTCCACTGGACCATCCTGTTAAAAAATAAAGACAGAATCTATGTTTAAAAACAAGAATCATCACCATACAGATTGGAAATTCAGAAATATTTCCATTACTTAAAGAGTTGTATTGTATTATGTATTGCCTTTAACCTCACATAGAGATGAATTCTCTTACCTGATCATATGCTGGTGTCCTCCGACCCGTCACTGTTGGCTCTGGTTCCACTGTAGGGAGGTGATTGCTGGCTGAGCTGTAACAGAGCTCTGGATAGGCCTCCGAAAATCCCTCAAATCCACCTAAATGGAGGTCACGCAGTATTAGCTAAGCTCCAAGCTTTCACCAAAGACCTCCTTAAAAAATGTGTTATGCATGAAACAATAATAATTATGTGGCAAACATAAAATATAAGCCTTTAAACATATAAAAATTCATCCTTTATCCTTTACACTGACAATTACACTCTTGTACTTAAAAATATATTCATATTTTTCTTTAAAAAAAAAGAAGTAAAATAGTAGAGTCCAAATGATAAATTTTGGTGCGTAAAAATAAATTTAAAAAGTCCTATTACCTTGTAGAAAGCAGATTTGTGTCTGGACCTCGTTCTGCAGGGCTGTGAGCAGCATCTGGGCCACACTCTCTGCCTTCAGCTCGGCCACTGAGCGGCTCCTCTCATCCACCACCACCAGCGGGGAGAACTCGCCGCGCCGCAGCCGGCCCAGGAGAGCCTTGTCCGGGATGAGCCACTCCAGAGCCACCACCGAGCTCTTGGACCTGCGGCGCAGCATTGAGTTCCAGTTGACGTTGCGGGACTCGCGGATGTGCGCAAAGGAAAAGTCGAGGAAAGGTCTGCAGTCCAGCACCGCGCACCCAGCGGAGGTGTACTGGTCCCGGGGGGTCCTGAGTATGTGAACCAGCTCGTTGCCAGTTATTTCCAGAGGCTCGCAGCTTGAAGTCATGGCTGAAAAAAGTGTGTTAACAATAACTTAAAAATAATAAATAATAAACTTTTAGTTCTTCACAACTAAAAATATCAAATAATAAAAAAATAAAGTGTTTTTTCTCTGTAATAATTTAAAGCCGTGGGTAAAGTACTCTTGGAGGATCTCCTGCAGATGTATCTTGAGAGTACTTTCCGTCAGCTCTGTTAAAATCGGCTTTAGATTGAGAGTTTCACTTGTTCATTGATAACAGCTGTAAGAGGGGCGTGGCCAGCCCAACCCCGCCTTTGTTTTTCCACAGAAGGAACACCGTCACAGGCGGAACGACCATATATGGCCTGCCCGTCACTCCTCATATGGACACTGACGTCTGCTTGATTTTCCTACCGCGCACGTGGTTGTTTGGGGTTATCCCGTGTTTTTGTGTTGAATGACGTGATGCAGAGAGTCTAAACCCCGCCCCCTCACCCTGCCCTCAAAACAGCAGCCCTCAGAGTTGAGTTATTTGGTTTAGCTTAAACCTGAGCTCCTCTGGGCCATCACAGCTTCTGTTCTCATGCAGGTCACACACACAGTAACACTTTCCTCTCAGTGCTTAACATTTGTTGCTGCTGCTTTTTACCTCGTGAAAAGTAAAATGTTGCACTGCTGGGAAATCTGGAGCACATGAATCTTTCTTTCCTGTGACATTAATGCCCATTGCACTAAAATATAAACACCTGAATCACAATGAAACAGCTGCAGAGTGCACTGGTTTTACTAAAATTATAGATACAGATATAGTTCCTGTTCATTTTCTGAGGGTTTAGGCCTGCGCCACATGTGGGCTACACATGTTTAATCACACACACAAGCTTCTTTTTGAAGTGTAAAGTAACTTATTGAAAAGTGTCCCATAATTAAGTGATTCACTTTTTCATAAATTTGCACTTTGAGCACATTTTACTTCTCACGGTTAGTAATATTCTATATTTTTTGTTATTGTCAACAATTCAGATTAAAAGATCAACAAGACATCAATCTTTAAAAAAGTCAAATAAATATTTATATTAAAAACTCTTTCATCCTTCTACTTTTTTTCCCAAGTGGGAACCCAAGTGGACCTCTTGATGAGTTTGGAATAGAGAGAAGAATAGGAAGGACAGAAAAGAAAACAAAGGAGAAAAAAAAGACAACAAAAAATACTAAAATAAATAAAAATTAGATAAAACTGCCTGAAAAAAATCTCTGTCCTTGTGCTCCCCTGTACCAATGAACCAAGGGATTCTTCAGTTTACACGTTCTCTTATACAAACTCCGATCTACTCGGCGATACGTGCTCAATCAGTTAAGTCAACTTTTCCGTCACATATGTATTACATCCACCCAGTCCTAAATTGTAGGTGCCTCTGTCTTCAGCCTTCTGAAGGAGAGATTAAAAAAACCCTCAACATACAATATATTTGTCTCTAAATCTTGAAAGACCTATGTTAATTTCCCTAAATATAATACCTCAAATGTAACCCTCAGTATTTTTTCCATCCTTTAATTTAGCTCCAACCAGCACAGGTTAATGGAGAGGCAGCACCAGAAAACATTGAAACATGATGGAGGTTATGGCACAGAGGAATAAGATGTGTCAAACTTCGGCTTTTCATGGGATTACTGACAATAAGAAACGCAGAACATTACCAGACTTACAGTGTCCTTTGAGCAGATTGCTGTTAAAGTCAAGTGCTCAACTAGGAAAGCCAGAGGGAAGCCTTCAGCTCAGCAAACAGGATGTGCATCCTATGGAAGTTTGCAGTGATCCTCTTTTCCCTTAAGGAAATTTGCTAGAGAGCTTTCTAGCAGGAAAATATGGTCATCACTCATTATTAAACTCAAATGATCATTATTTTTTCCTTTAATAGTGTTAAATATTAAAATAACACTTTTCAAGGTTCACTGTAAGACAGCAATGAATTGGAGACAGCTGATAGGGTGTTTGCATGTTGTTATGTTAGGATGTTGGCTCCTCCTTGAAGACCTCAAAGGCCCTTTACGCTTCTTTTCATGAGCTTGTTTACACCTGGTATTAATGTGTTTGTCAGTGATCTGAACACAAATGGACAGCTGAGACACGTCGCCATTCACACCTGTGTCTATCATGGATCTACAACTGGTGTACTTGTGTTCAGATATTGTTACTGTCTGTGTCAGTGGTTCCCAACTGGTGGGTCACGTTCCAGAAGTGGGTCACAAGTCCATTCTGAATGGACCGCAAGTGACGTACAAACGTGTTAAGTTTGTACAAATTACACAGAGCTTTTTACTTTGAAGTGCAGTTTCCTGCTGTAGAGTGAGTGACTATCGGACAGGTGCTTGAAAGAGTCAGCAAACTAGCTCGACAACATGGCCAAATGCAACTATGACGCTGAGTATATTAACCTCTGTGGGCCTTGAACTCTTAACTAAGGAGAAATCTGGACCCTGTGGCTGCACCAGTTGGGATTCACTGGTCTAGGTCACTTGCACAGAAAAGTCAAAGAGTCCCATGCGTAGTTATTATGCCCACACTCGCTAGCATGCTTGCTAGTAACGTTAGCGGTTATGTCAGCCCAGCTGGAGATATCTGTCAGTAGAATCCAACATGTCTCCTCCAATTGGACAAAACGATGGACGGTCATGCAAAACTTTGTCTCACTTGTCGTCAAATGAGCAAGATGCAGAGCATTGTCACTGTCACCATAACAACAATAATGTCCTGCATTGATGACATAATCCTTGTTGGGGATGCATCAGGATACACTGACAAAAAAACATGAGGTCAAATGTGTCCCAGAACACCTCCGTAAGTGGTTTCAGTGACTGGATCATTTAGGGTGCTTTCACACCTGCCCTGTTTGGCTCAGTTCAATCGAACTCGAGTTCAGTTCGGTAAGTGCGGTTTGTTTGTGCAGGTGTGAACACAGCAATCGCACTCGTATGTGCACCAAAACATCCGGGCCGAGACCTTCTTGAAGAGGTGGTCTCGGTCCGGTTACAAACGAACTCTGGTGCGGTTTGTTTGTGGTGAGAACGTGTTCCGACCTGGATCCAAACCAACTGCAGTCACATGACACATTGTTTGGGTTAAACATGAGCGTGTTACAGTCCTGGAGGATTATTAATGTGCACCTCCTCCTGTACTGCCTTAATATGCACACTCAGCACATCCAATGCATCAAAACATTGTTTTCCCGCATGGAAATTCTGACCAATCAAGAGCAGCTTTCTCGCTCAGGTCCACTTGTAAATGCTGCTGTGAGAACACGACCCAACTCTAGGCAATTATACAAAACAAAATTAGTCCCTGATTCGGACCAAAGCAAGACAACTCTAGGTCTGAAAGCACCCTTAGTGCTGTCTGCTTGTGATTGGATCACCCAAGACACCCATGACTGTTAGGGTCCTATAAGAACCTCACATTTTCTATTGAAATTGGAGCAATTCTGATTATTTTACATGGGTCATTTCTGTATCTGTGTGATCATCTAACTGGTTTACAGTAGGGGGAGGACTCAGTTTGGAAAGGATGATGTTACGTAAACCTGTGCTCCAGTCGAGATTGAGCAATATTTGGATCCAAATGTGATGACAGTTGTTGGTGACGGTGTTGTCCGCTATAAATCAAATGTGTTCAAACACATTTCTGATGAAGCAGAATAGCTTTTAGAGTGTTAATAAACAAAAAGGGGTTTTAATGATCTTTAACTTTGTTGTAAGAGACTTGTTCTGTGCGTTTTGTCTCAGTTCTACATGAGTAATATTTAATTCCAGTAATTTTAATTGGGTAGGATATTTCAGACGTCTCTCCACCCCCAGATAGAGGACACTCATTGTTCTGTAACCCTCAGAGAAACATACTTTATGTGCAATGTGGGATAGTTTATATCAAAGTGTAATCTGATGTCTTTGTCTTCATTTCCTCATAACCCACATTCAAAGCACTCTGCCTTCCCACATACGTCTCCCACTCAAACCTCTGACTCCACTTTCCTCATGTTCCCACTTCCCTTCTTTTCCTCCCTCGCCGCTGCCTGCTGGCCCCTCAGCAGCACTCCCACTTTGTCATGCTCTCCCCCTGCTGAGGCTGCGATTTCAATCCACACACACACACACACACACACACACACACTTGAGCACACAGTTCATCACGGCTGTCAGTGGAGCTGCTGAGCGTGCATTTACTGTAGCCTCAACCTGCACTTTAGGCTTGAACACACTCATATGAACCCGCAGTGAAAAGACGAGGTCTGTCGGGTTGGAAGATCGTGACGTGACTGTCTCTGTGTGAGGGAGTCTTAAAGAACGGTTTCTTTTTTCAACATTCGCCCCCACCTCAGCAGCCAGACAGGAAACTGCACCGCACATACATCCTGTCACCATCCATGCAGGCCTCAACATCCACACACACACACCCTCACACTGTATCATCACAAGCCGTGTTACATTTGTCATGACCCGCACTAACTATCTCTGATTCAAAAAGTTTGTTAGAAATTTCCCTGAAAAACCTGAGCAGCAATTACTGATCTCATAGGTGACTTAGGTATTTAATTCCTGGTTGCTCTGACTCATACATCTGTCAGTCACTTGCTTTCATTTTCATTTGGTTCAGATCATCTTTCCTACAGTATGTAAGCTCATCAGAGCCTGACACAATGCTGAGAGATGTGTGTGAATTAACTCTTGTTGATAACGATGATGACGTTTTTTGCTCCGACACAGGAAGTTTGACATTTACATCAACATCCAGCAAGGTGCTGACAAAAGCACAAGGTCATGACAGATAAAAAACAGTGAGCGGAAATACGGCATGTGACCAGCGTGCAGAGTTGATGACAAGGAGGTGGTGGTGATCATGACAGAACTTGTGTAAATATCAGAGGTGACTATTTTTTGAATCAGCTTGCGTCATCAAAATGTACAGAGAGCGCACTGGGGGCAGAGGGAGACAGAGAATTAAAAAGTCTGGCAATGGTGTCGCAAGATGTGGTGACTTCAGAATGAGAATAACATTATTAGTAACGCAAAAAAGCCCTTGTTCACTCTCTGAATGAATATATAGGTAAATAAACATGAAAAGAAACCCTGATGAAAACATCTGCTGCTAGCTTTCACCCCTTCCCGTCTGCCCCCTCCTCCCACAGGGGGATTATCCAGGATTAATTGGATGGCTGGGACTATTAATCTCTGGAAAAAACAAAAAAACACTGTAATCCAGGAGATTTACCTCATCCCCGACTCCTCTCATAAACGCCCACGTGACAACGCCATCGCTCCACTGAGGGGGAACGTGACCCTGCTGGGGTCAGATCACCAATGTGTTCTGGCGAGCTGGTGCTTAATGTTACGGAAAGTTGAGCAGTTTCTGGGGGACTTCTGGTGGGTGTGTTTAAGTGTGTGTGTATTGTACGCTCTGGTTTTATTACAACACTGAGCTCTGTTTTATGAGCAAGATCTTAGTGTTTGATTCACCATGATTCACAATGTCAGTGTTTTGGATTTGTTCTATTGTTTAAAACATGTTTATCAAAAACATCTTCACACCCTTTATGCTTTATGAAGCCTCATTTACAAATATTTTCTCACTTCCATGTCATTTTTAGACGTGACTTGGCATTGTGTGCTGGGAAATTTATTCAGCCACTGAGAGAAATGTCACAGCTGAAGTGAGTAAAACCTCCCTGTCATTAAGGTGTGTATTGACTGTGTAAAAAATCTTCATCACACTGGGTTTTGTTTATTTTTTCCCTCCTTCCTCCTTCTCCTTGGCGCCTCTGCAGCTCTCCTCTGACTCATCATCAGTCTACAAAGATCACAAACACAGTTATGCTAATTTAAAGTCCCAACTTAATCAAAAAAACAACAACAAATAACGGAAAAACCTGCCCATCTGCGTGTTATAATCTCAGCTAACACCTGTGACTTTTCAGGTGACATCACTTCCTGGAAAAAGTGATGATACTCTCAGAGAAAACAGCTTAGTGACATAATCGCCCCAATTATAAACAATTAACTTATTTATAAAGCTATTGTAGCTTCGTGTGACATACACCTAAGCCTCATGAATCATGATTCACTCCTCAAACTACATGACCACACCACCACTTCCTTCGTCTTGCATCATTTAGTTTGTCATGCTCGCTCACTGCTCCGTGTCACCTCTTTCACATCCACCCCTTCCTGCTAACCTCCACTCCTCGCTTTCTCCCCTCCGCCCACTTAGTGTCTCTCACCCCAGGACGACTGCGAGGCCTACGCTCGCTGCCAGGCTCAGAGCGGTAACCATGGCGATGACTGGCACCAGCAGGCCCGCAGTAGGTTGAAAAGGTGAGTAGTTGTCTCCGTGAGGCAGGAAGGGCAGAGTGACAACAGGTCGGTGAGTTTGGTTGGACAAAGAGGCGACTGTGAAGATAGAGGATGAAAATAACAGATGAGCTTATAGATTTGTAGACGGGAAATATGAAGGCAAGACTTTCTGACATTTTGACAATGACGAGGGGTTTTCACAGGTCACCAACCTCCACACTAACACACAGTCGGCCATGGACTCCATCTACAAAAGGCTTTCTTTCAGGGAGGATTTATCTTGTTCATTTAGCAGGTTATTGCTGGAACTGTAAGCTTTAGGTACAGAACTGATGTGGAGAATGAAACCACTTTTTAGAAGTAGTTTTCAATTTGCAGAATACAGCTCATTTCACCTGATGTGAAACCAAATGTGCTCTTTATTAAAATCCATACAGCAATAAGAGACATGTATGGAAGTATGCGCTCTATAAAATACAAGAAAGTCCACACAGCAACAAAAAAAGAGAAAAAACACCAACCCACATAAAAAAATGGACACACCCAGCGTCCAGCCCACAGACACAAACCACAAACTCAGACACACACACATACGCATATACTAATTATAAGCCTTTAGTTTACCTTTTGAACATGTAGTGAATTAATTTCTTTGAAATGAACTGCTGTGTTTCTAATTTTGGATGTGACCTCCTGAATATCCTTTAAAGGGGCTCTATGCGTAATTCAGAGCATATGAGTTGTCTGGAGACGGTTCTCAACATAAAGGCGGCTAAAAGCTGATTTATAGATGTTCAGAGGTTCTACGGCGAGCTTGCCGTGGCCTTCACAAGTTGCTGTGTTGTTGTGAGCATATACTTGTGCGGTCATGTGTCTGTGTTGATCAGTGAGCAGCAGCAGCTACCCACCGTCTGACACCGACACACCATGAGGACAGAAACAAAGGGCTCAGCGGGAATGGAGCACCTGCCACAACAAGCGAACACGCCGTCTGTGGTCATTTTGACTTGACCAGCAGACTTCACTGCAAGCAGATTGGCTGTAGAAACAGGTGACATGCTTTACGTAGCAAAACCAGCCACTGGTGACTTGAATAGCTGAGTTGCACATGACACCATCAGCCGGTTGGAGTCGATCTCAGACCGGCTAATTCGCAACGCTACAACTTTTCTCTGCAAAGAAAAATGGTTTTGTCTCATCACGAATCATTGGTCTGAACTAGGCTAAAACACACAAAAAAAAAGCGACAGTATTAGACACATGTACAAAATTGGTCTCCATTGTAACTAAACAACTGTCTTTTGCTAGATACGTTATCCCCACAAATACAACATGCTAACTTTATTAGCATAAGCCGTTGGCATTTCCCTTTGCAAAAATTAGCTCAGTGGCTAGTGGAATTTCCTCTATTCATATGAAGCCAGGATTAATTACACACAGTCTTAATATGCTTCCACCTATGGTTCCAACTGGGGAAAATGGTTTTCAGTTTCCGAAAATGAACAGGTGGTCTGCATCACTGTGACGTGTAGTTACATTTTTGGTGAAGTGCACGTCAGCTTATGCCGTGGGTATGGAGTCAATTTAACTCAGAAGTACAAAGCCTGCTTAAGCTGGCGGTTAGCAGCACACAGTAAACAACGGCAACAGTGCTGACGAAACTGAAGGGAGGGCGCTATGCTTCCATGCTGCTGTCGTCCACTTAACAAACCAAATTGCTGCTATATTAACACTCCGAGCGTTGCATAGAGAACCTTTAACATCTCCATGGGCCTGAAGACTAAAATTTAAGGAGCACTTGAACTAGAACACCAAGAGTGAGACATTCATCTCATGTAAGCAGCTCACTGTTTTACAGATCTTCAAGTGTGTCATTTACTGCCAATTATTTAGAGTTCACAAATGTTTATTGGAGTGTTTGTTCTCTTGTTTGGCAGCTGTTAATATGTGCTGAATTAACTCAATGTGATGTCACTGTTTGCCTTTTCAGAGTTAAATTATCTGACGGTTTTTCCATCTATCTTTTCTTCTATCTGAGGGCTGTACTCTACCAGTGAGTAGGAAAGTGACTCGGTAGAAGATGGTTCCATCACGGCCCTGCAGAGAGCAGTGATATGTTCCCTGCTCATCCTCATCCAGCTGATTTAAGACCACAGATGAGTCGTCTGTCACCACCAAGGCTTTGAAGTCACTGGCGTTCAGCTGCACACACAAATTAGGAAGTGAGAGCTGTAAGTTAGTGGGTGTAGGACAGCAAAGTTGCATATTCATGCAGCTAAATAAGGAACAGAATGTCATACATGGGAATCAGGAAGTATGCAGAGTGGTTTTAAAGTGCTGAGCTACTACTTATGCATCTGTGTGTGTACACGTTTGAGAAACATCCAGTGATGGCAGAGGGACCTTTTTAGTTCCCGGCTCTCCGGGGGCCCAGGAGTAGTGGTACTCTGTTCTTCCCAACAGAAGGCGATGCCACGGGAGGAAACAGTTCAGCACTGCCTGGCCTCCCTCCTCTGCCTGCAATGGGTACTCTGGAGAAAAGGAGAGAGGAGAGAAAAAGAGAGACGCTTCATTCATTTTCATCGGGATTACTTGAGTAATCTTTTTCATTAGCTGTGCACATGGACTGGCAGCAGCAGTGCCTTGCTTAGGAACACATTTACACACTCGTGACAGCTTGTGTCGATGTACTCTGTGCTCCCAGTACATACGTACGACGAGCCCGCAACCACTCGCCAACAACATGCACACACACACATACAAACAAATAAAAACATACCACCGCAGTCCTGCTGACCAGAGGGAGAGGGACAGATGTACATCTTGTAGCGGCAAGAGAAGCAATCCATTACTCTGCGTTTCAAAAGCCCTGAAGACCATACCACACACACATGCACACCCACGTGTTCTGTAAACATGCACTGATGTATATATATATATATATATATATATATATATATATATATATATGTATAGTACATAGACAAAAGGATTTACACAGATACAGAGGGAAGGATCAAGCAGAGCAAACTTACCACACTTGTTGGGGCACAATCCTGAGGGAGAGACAAACAAATGGTCTGTAACTAATGCATCTTGTACATGACAATGACCTACACAAAGTGCCCTGCCTCATACCGCGCAGGGCACTCACTGCTATTCAAGTCAATTACCATCACGGATGAATGTGTCCAAGTGTTTTTCTAAGATCTTTCTGCCCTTCTCCAGGATCTGAATAGCTTCAAATGTCACAGATCCTTTAAAATAAGAGGAGGCTTTGTCTTAACATCTGGTGGACATTGAGTGTGTTGTGATCACAGTATCATACCTAAATATATTCAGTGATGATGTGGGAGAATTTTGTTTCTCACCAGTGTGCGGGGTTTTCAAGAAGCGGTCAAATTCACTCTGGTACTCAGTTCTGGCTCTGTACAGAGTGGTGGGATCTAATCGGTGGGAAACAGACAGTAATGTTTTACTGGTTTTAATACTCTATAGTTTAGGCAGGTCACTCGTACTTTTATTCAGAACAAGTGAGGACCATAGCAGTAAAAGCTGCAATGGCTAGAACAGGAAAAAACTGACAATATATGGGAAAAATGTAAGGAAACTAAGAGACAAGATGTGAGATATTAAGTGCTTAAGGTTATTATCAGCATTGTCCCTTGAGATAGAAAGACAACACGCCAGTTACAGTTTAAATAGGAATAAAACACAACAGACAGGACATACAATTATCAAACACAAAAGGAGAGACTAAAGTAAGCTCAAATTAGGCAGCTGCATTTCTCAGATACACTGAATTTTAACATGGTTTTAAATATTTCTAAGTGGACAAGATTTCAAAAATGTATAATGCTCTGCAGATTATTAAAGCAAGATGCCATAGTAGAAGAATCTTTCCCCCAGCTCAGTCTAGATCCATGAAATCTGCGAAGACAGCCACATTGTTTAGTGGCAGACCATTTTTTGATCTCACCAATGACTCCCTTTCGTTCCAGACTGGTCTCTCTGTAGGTCACATAGGCATGCTCAGAAATCTTTTTCATTTCAATCTGGTCGTCCACAGTGGGAGCAGACAGGACAAAGTCCTCATGTAGGTGCCTGATACTGCGGTCACACTGCAGACAGGCCTCGGCCGCATGGACACAGCAGAGAAGGGACACCAGTATCAGCAGCATCTGCCCTTTGCACCCTGAGCTTTGTGCACATCAGAATGAGTCACTTTGGCGCCTCTGATTTTTCACTCAGTGCAGGATCTGAAACAGAGTTGGCAGATATTTTTATTACTCCCACAGCTGCTGTCACGAGTAACAGTTTTACTCCAATCACTCCTATTGTTCATCAAGACAAAATTACCATTGCTAGATTACTTGTTAAGTAGGGAAGAAAAATTGCTGTTGGCTCCATGTGGGCCTCATGAGTTAAGTCTGCAGTATATATATATATCAGTGTATTTGGTCATGGTTGTTTCATTAAAACAAATTTATTAGGGAACATTTTTACACAGTACTGATTAATCAGGACGGCACAGTGGGTAGCATGTCGCCTCACAGTGTGCGGAATTCGCATGTTCTCCCCATGTCAGCGTGGGTGCTCCGGCTTCCTCCCACAGTCCAAACACATGCAGGTTAATTGGTGACTGACTCTAAATTGCCCGTAGGTGTGAATGTGAGTGTGAATGGTTGTCTGTTTCTATGTGTCAGCCCTGTGATAGTCTGGTGACCTGTCCAGGGTGTACCCCGCCTCTCGCCTAATGTCAGCTGGGATAAGCTCCAGCACCCTGCGATTAATCTGCCATTAATTCCTTTGATTGATCAATTAATCGCCAAAGAAAATAATGAGATATGCCAATCACAATTTCCCAAAGCCCAAGGTAACATCCTAAAAATACTGGTTCTGTCCGATTAACAGTTGAAAACCCTAAGTTTACTATCACATCAGTAAGTAGTAAATATTTGTCATTTTGGCTAAAATAAATAAAAATTCTGCCAATTATCTAGCATTAATCAGTCATGTGCCTAATTGTTTTAGCTCTAAAACAATTGCAGTATTTACTCCGTGCAATATTTATCTATTCCACAACACTGTTTAAATTATTCTTACATTGTTTTATATTTTAATACTAAACACCAAGTGTGTATTACATCCAATGTGCAATTATCCTGTACAGCTGTCAATATATACCCATACATCTATTAATATATACATATTAGTGTTTCCATATGTGCATTAGTGAAAGTTGTATATAGTGTAAATAGTACTGAGTGTATAGTTGTGCCATTCAACAACTCTTATCTTATCTAACCACTTTGGCACGAAATTAACAAGAACAATTTGGCTATTAAACATATATTTTGACACATGGCCCCTCTGAAAGGCCAAAAGATTAGGCAATGAAACTGTACTGTAGAGCTGCAAAACCCCAAACAACACTACAGTCATTAAATTAGCAAAACCACCTGACACTGGGTGCACCTGGGACATCAAGGAGTTAGCAGTTGGTAACCCAGCTTTGGCTGCCTCTTTGACTCTCTCTTACTTCTGCCACTGATATATACATACATTTATTTACAGTACTTAGATTAACTGCTTTAAACACTGCTGTTGCTTCTGCTACAGCTAACTTACTACAGATGCTAGCACACTGTCACTAGTGCTAATTGCTATAGCTGACGCTAGGTTAGCTTAATTCAGCCGTTGGTGCCAACACCACTAATGTTGCTAATTACGATAACAGTAATAAAGCGAACTACATGCTAAATTACTCGACGTTTTTCTACTGTTGCTAGCATCGTTGACACTACTAGCCAACTGATATTTAATGAAACAACAATAACTAATAAGAATATATTCATTGCCAAAGACGATAAACAAGGATACAACAGAGCCTGTACAGTGCTCTGACATGGTGTCATTCAGCTCCCCTGACTGTAGCTTGTTGCTGTCACCTAGTGGTATAAAGTAAGTTACAGTCCGTAACAACAACATCATTATTTGCTCTGAGTGATCTCACCTCTGTAGTTTGTTAGGACAGTTGTGCAATCTTGCTCCTGTGCCAGCTGACTTGGCACCAAGTCCAGGTCGGTCAGATTCTGCTGATATGGCGAACTGTTGACTGTTAACAGACTGTTCACCCTCCAAAGTTGTCACGTTCAATGACATGTAGTCACAGTTTTTAGCAGGTTTATATAGTCCGTAGAAATACAATTAGAGTTATATTTTTTATGATAAAATCCCCTAAAATATGAAATACTTCAACGTGCGTATCTGACATTTCACTTGTTTCCATTGGCAACGGTAGCATGTAAGATAAAAAACACACAGACGATAATTTAAAATCATAAATATCTATCAAATCTCTGTCCTGTGGATTTCACAATTCAATCACTCAAAGGAAACAAACTTGAAAGCTCTTCTTGATTCTATTGTCTGTTTATTCAACGAATTATATTTTTACACTACATTTCCCAGAAGCCCTTTAAGTGATGACGTATATGATCGACACAGAAATGGACCAATCGTGCGTTGATGGGCGGGATCATGGAACTTCGAACCGCTCTGCAGCTGCGCAGTGAGCTACTGCGCGCACAGCTGTACACATTGACCCCAGAGCGTCAGATGCGGAGGTAAGATAACTCTGTTTTTGTGGCCGAAACGCTTTAAACGACCGTTTTGATATATATTCTAACTTATTTGTGTGTTATTTACGTAGATAACGTCGACTTCAACTGTGAACATGACTGTTTTTAAGCCCAGTTCGTGACAACCGGTACAACCAGTCAAAGTATTGTGCTGCTACTGTAATGTCCCCATGCAGCGTCAATAGTGGTGTCGACAAGTGCTTGTTGGTTATCGATCAGGCACTGGCACACTGAAAATGTTTGGTCAGTTAGTTATGTCATCTTGATACCTTGTGGAAAACAACCTGAATATGTGCATCTGGAGGCGCTGTGCGTGACCATTATTTCAGCAAAGTCGGACGACAGTGTCTTTACTGTAATATTTTAATTATTCAGCTGTATTTTAGTGAACACAAAATAAATAGCAGTCACAAGGGAGTGAAAACATCTTAATGAAAACATGCACAGCCAACATAGTACAGTCTATTGTACTGCACTGAGCAGACTAGTTATTTACCTCTGTACATCAAAACAGTGAGCATTTTGTACTGCATACATTTGCTGGCAAAAAGAAAATATTTCTGGTCACAGGGAGGAGGTTTATGTCACAAACTACCCCTAACATCTACATAAAATGATACTGTATGCATTATAAAGTGGTTAAGGTTCCTGGTAGTTTCCTTACAAAGCAGTGAGTGCTCATATTTTTATTTTTTTTATATATACTTTATTAATCCCCAAGGGGAAATTCAATTTTTCACTCTGTTGTCAATTACACACATTACCGAACACACACATGCACAAACTGGACCTAAACATGCACTAAGTGGAGAGATGTCAGAGTGGGCTGCCCATGACAGGCGCTCTGAACAGTTGGGGGGTTTGGTGCCTTGCTCAAGGGCACCTCGGCAGTGCCCAGGAGGTGAACTGGCACCTCTCCAGCTACCAGTCCACGCTCCATATTTTTGGTCCGGACGGGGACTTGAACAGGCGACCCTTCGGTTCCCAACCCAAGTCCCTATGGACTGAGCTACTGCCGCCATATTTGGGACTTGTCAAAGACTCTCCCAACACAGTGTGTCATGGAATTGCTTTGGGCCATCAAGGCAATTGATTTTTTAAAAACCCAATAAACCAAGTTAGAATTGATCCAATAAATGATGATTAAAATGGGTGAGGTCTGGCCCAAAAAGAGCGGGGATATCTTGTGCATACGGGAGGGAACTGTAAAGCTAGAACAAAGCGTTAACTTATAGCAACTAGTGCAAAATACATGAATAATCAAAAATAATTATATGAACAAGATGCTGCTTTTTGTCTGTAATTGTACACCCAGAGAAGGTAAGTTGTTATTCGAACAAGAGGCTTGTGTATGCTTTTTTAAAGTGGAACTGCAGTCTGTCCCTGAAGGAATTTTTTGCTGTGTATGCATTTGCAAAGTTTCCCTTCCTCCCTGCTGCATTGCCACTATCACACACACTTCATTGGTGTGAATAAGAACGCTGAGCTGGAGCATAATGATACCTGTTGGGAGGTTAAATACGGTTGTGTTGTGGATGATTGATGCAAAAACTGAAGGCTTGCTGCAGTGCAGTTAAGTGAGGGCTGCTAGTCTTAAATAATATTTACGCTTGCGCAAGGTGCTCTTACCTTAGAGATAAATGTAATTGAACCACGCTGACTCGGTGTCTGTGCTTTCTCTGATCATAGCCTGTTTTTATGGTGTCATTGGTTCGGTTACCATCAGTGCCTGTGTGGCTACAGAGCCAATCCACCTACCATTTACCAGATTAAAGCTTCTGTGCTGTCTCTCTCTCTGCTGGACACTGCTGCTGCTGAACTATGCTGCAGGAGACACTTAACAGAAAGTGCACACAGCACAGTAACATGCAGCTTTATTAGAGAGACACACACAGAATACATTAGTGTGGTAGTGGCACACATAGCAGCACTATAGAGAAATTTAATAACAGACATGTCATACAAAATTAACACTCTCTTACAGAATCATTGTACAGTACATTGTTTTTAGAGAGAGGTAGGAAACAGAAGGTGAGTGCTAAATGTTTTAGTCATGAGAGCATGGAGTGTGGAGAGCTCCAAAGCTATTTATAACTACAGCTCCTGGAGTGGTAATAATTAGAACTGGATTGTCAAGCAAACACCCTGTGTGATGGGGGTTACAAGACTCTGGATTTGTATGTGCCATGCTGCTTATTTGAAAATTAAAGGAACAGCATGTAGGATTATGGGGATATATTGGCAGATATGGAATATAATAAAGTAAGTATACTTCCTTAAAAATAAGGTTTGTTGTGTTTTTGTTACCTTCGAATGAGCTGTTCTATATCTGCACAAGGAGCAGGTCCTCATCTACTGAGATCACCATGTTGCACTGCCATGTTTCTACAGTTGCCCAGAATAGACAAACCAAACACTGGCTCTAGATAAGGCCATTCATGTTTTTGTGTTTCCATATCAACCACAGTAGCAAGAACCTCATTTGCGATGAGCAGCGTCAGAAAAACATTGATTTTTTTAAAATGTGAAACCGCTTTATTAATCACCTGGTTCATTTATTTTGGAGAGGAGGAGAACTCTGCGGATAATTCAGCTCATGGTAAAAACCTCCTGAACATCTGGATCTTAAGATATCAGATGAAAAAGGGATAGCACACATTAGCAGGTGCTGGGCAAGTAGCCTGTCTGCAACATGCTGAAGTTTTAAATCACCAGGGGTCTCATTTATAAACATTGCTTATGCACAAAACGAGGCCTGAAAAAGGCACTTCCCACGCCAAAGTTGTGATGGATAAAAACAGACTTTATGGGAGAAACTACAGTTTGGAGAAGGGAAATTGGCGACGCAGATGGTGAGGTGGAAGCCTCATTGTAGAAACTGTTGAATATTTTTTTGGCACACGCTATCTTTGGCTCTTGTTCGTACGTACATTTTTAGTATGGATCCTACGCATTATTTTATAAATGAGGCCCCTGGTCAGCTTGTGTTTGAGAGGAAGAGACCTCTATGGATAATTCAGCCACCAGTAAAAACATCCTGAACAATGAACATTGAAGAAATTGTAACCGGGAGAAGTTTTAGCTGGTTGCAATCTGCAGTCCTCACTGGTAGATGCCAATAAATCACCCCAAATCTTACACATTGTTCCTTTAACTCATCTGTCTGTCAGTATATCATGTTGTTACTAAATATATTCACAGTCTATTTATGTATTCTTCCATCCTTAGTGGACATTCAGGCCGATCAGTGTACGACATGATGTGTGTTGATGTGGTGTTGCACATTGGGCTATACTTGAACTGAATGTTGATCCCTGTCTGTGTCTGTTTGTCTTGCAGGTTTGGACAGATCAGCTCTGACTCAGTCATGGAGACTTTGGTGAAGATTGGCAGGTAGACATCAGGCTCCCCTTCACCTCAACGATATATTCTGACATTGTCACAGACACTGACAGCAAGTAAACTGCAGCTGTCCCCTCCTGCAGCCAAACCTGTTTCACCTGCATACCTCACTGCCTTAAGTTCTCAGTATGTATCAGATCGTCCCGGTGGCTCCAGGGGAGCAGCAGATGGCGGGGGGAGCTGGTGGTTCTCCACTGAAGAAGAAGCTGGCTCATGAAGGCCGGCCCCTGGTGATGGCGGGCATGTTAGGCTGTGTGCTGGTGCTGGCTGCGGTGGTTGCCTGGTGCTACTACTCAGCGTCGCTCCGTAAAGCCGAACTGCTGAAGGCCGAACTGTTGGACCTCAACAAGGATGGTTTTATCATTCATAACCAGGCGGGGGCGCTCATCTTCAGTATGACCTTCAGGTGGGTTCACTGTCTGGATTATTTTCTTGCTTATTATTGTCTTGATTCATCTTTTAATCTTTAAAATGTCAAAGACAAATGATGACAAATATCCACCATCCATCCATCTCAATTTTAATAGATCAAGGTGACATATTCAGATCAACAGTCCATAGGCTAAAGATACTTAATTTAAAATGAAATAAACTGCATGAAAGAGCAGAAAATACGTAGATTTAAGAAGCTGGTAGCAGAGAATCTTTGGAAGTTTCTGCTGGGAAAGTGACTTGTTAATTGATCATCAAAATAACTGACATAAGACAACTAATTTTCTGTCAATCAAAAAATTAAGTCAGCTTTGCAATTAAGTAAGGGAGATGTCATATGTACTGTACGTGGTAAAGGTTGGGTACTGAACTCGGCACTCTCAAGGGTACCAACTGAGTTATGTCAGTACTACCAAGACTTACGTTAAATCAATGGGTACCAAATCCTAGTACCTGAGATCTGGGTGAGAACGCTCCGGCTGGCTCGCAATCTGCAGCAATAGTTTCGGTGTTTGGCCTATTTTCTTTTTTATTTTATAGTTTCTGATGATATTTGTTTACTATATTTTAACTATGTACGTATTCCACATATTTGTCAGTTGTGTCTAAATTGAGAGCGCATGAGCCGAACAGGCACACAAACACACCGCACATTTTAACAATTTATTAATGTCCACATAAAAATAACAAGGAGGTACAAGGACACAAATGTCAAAGGTGCTCCAGAATACACTTGCAAAGTCATGCACATTGACATATGTCTTCAAAACAGAAAGCATAGTACTCAGTTGTCAAAGATACGAGTTGCAGCGTGTCTGCCAAAATGCCGGCAGCCAATGATAGCAGAAACAGCACAGTACTTTATGGGCTGTTTACTGTTCAGCCCTGTTTTTGGGCATCTCAAGTTGCTGAAGCTCTCTTGAGACCAACCTGCAAATGTGTCCAAGGCTGCCAAGTATGAAAACAAGGAGGCTGCACCTATGACCTAGGTCTGAGACGGTATTAAAGAGTGGTCAGTGTTTAATGCTGTGGTCATAATGGTCTCCTCTAGGTAAGAGTCAGAGGTAGGCCACCTCTGAAACAAACACCTTTATGGACTCTTCATTGACCACTACAACATGTGGGACTGGGCATCTCAGATGAACTCTGAGCAAGGAATGGACAGAAACTTTTATCTTAGTGAGCAGGTGTAGCTGACCCTGTTGCCCGGTACATCCGTCAACAGATGTGTTTGTGAGCCTGCAAGTCGTGGACACCTGGTGGATTATGAAATGAACTGCATCATAATATGAGGCTGTTAAAGCGTTATATATATAAATCAGGCTTAAGTGCGATAACGCTGGTAATGGCAGGTTGCCTCTTTGAAACTCTTAAGCCTCTTAAAAGTCCTCCTCCCTACTCCCTAGAAGGCTGAGTCTAGTGGGAAGGACCTGTAGTCTGGTCAGACCGCGCCCACTCCAGGGACACTCCAGGTCAAACACAGAGATCATTCAGATCCGGCCAATCTGACCACACCCTAAAATCAGCAGAGTGGGCGTCGAGTTTCTGTTCTGGGGTTTCTTCTGAATCCAAGGAAGTGGGGCTCTGACTTCCTGGACAGTGGGACCTTGTGTCTCCTTAGCTGCAGAAACAGGGAGGATCAAGCCAGCTCCCTAACACACACACACACACACACACAAGCAGACAGAGACAGAAGATTATCTCCACATGTGATTAGAAATGAGCAGAGGAGCAAAATTGCTTGTTGACTGGAGCAGATTACAGAGTACATGACCACATCAGCCCTGCAGCTCGCAGTCCCGAATTCCAGGCACTGGTACTGGTATTGGAATAAATGTGAATGGTACCCAATCCTATATGTGATAATGATTATCCTGCTGAGGCCATGGTCATTTAAGAGAAATCAAAATGTGGTGTGACCACAAAAATAGGAACATTTGTACGTTGTAATGCAATCCAGTGCACTCTCATAATGAATACTTCCCTTGTGAAACTAACAGCCAGTAAATCTTGGCTATAAATCTTGGCTATATATATATGTATATATATATATATATATATATATCACTTCTGTTAGTGGTTCCTCTTTGTGAGCTGTGCCGCACTAAAAAGCTGCCTGTCTGCAAATATGTGGATGGATAATGGAAAGCCAGATGAGGCAGACACATGATGATTACACCCTCAGGGAAGACTGATTTAGTCGTGTCCCTTATCAGCACATTGACAGGAATAGCCACAGTACAATCCCTGCACTTGCAAAGAAATAGAGTAAAAGAAAGGAGCAATTCTTCTCTGATGTAGTAATCTCACAGACTGATGATTATTATAGGTGAATAATCTTGCTCAGTTGGTGCTGTGCTTAACATACAAATTCATATTTTCTTCCCCTCTGTCGATGTTCCCTTCCAGGTCTGGTACTCTGGATCTGGACTCATGCTCAAAGGAGGGAAACATTCTGAGCTGCACCCAGTCAGATTCTGGCAAGCTCAACTTCTTCATCCAGACAGTTCGACCAAAAGACACGGTAATGTGTTACCGTGTCCGCTGGGAGGAGCTCCAATATAAGCGCTTGGTGGAGCACGCCATGGCCTACAATGACTCTCATTGGTATGGAGGGGCGGAAACTGCAACTCAGTACTGGCCTGTCAGGATGCAGGGTGAGAAGGAACCGCAGCCTTTCATCACCAGCGATGTCTACTCAAATCGGGACGCTTTTGGGGGAATCTTGGAGCGCTATTGGCTGTCTTCAAATGCGACTGCGATCAAGATAAATGACTCGGTATCGTTTCATTTGGGCTGGTCAGAGAAGGACAGGACACTCAGGTTCCAGGCCCGATACGAGGACTCTCCCTTCAGACCACCAGAAGGTCAGCAGGCCTTCCCTGAACTCAGCTACAGAGTGTGTGTGGGGTCGGATGTCACCTCTATTCACAAATACATGGTAAGTATAGACATACAGACATACTGTTGATGATGAGAGCACAATCACCCGTCTCATTTTCTGTATAACTTTTATTATTCATATAAGAACAGTGTAGTTCAGATTAAGTTACCTTGTTGAGGTGTTCTGGGGCAGGTGGGCGATGTCTACTCGCGTGTATGCACCAAATAACTGCACAAGAACACTTGAAAAAGCCTGTGTTGGCTCTCTTCCAGGCGAATTGTGGTGCACTTAAAGAGTGAGGCCAAAGAATAGTGTAATATAGCACAACAAATTTACCTAAGAGCAAAATTGGAGTGAAGATGACAGGACATACCTGAGCCAAGTTGCAGTCTTGGCTGGATGTTCATCTGATCATAACGTATTCCTAACTGGTATAAAGACAGGAAATGAATCAATAACAATTCTGACAATTAAGAAATTTATCGACCAAAAGCATCAAACAGTCTCTGGTTCTAGTTTCTCCATTGTGGGGATTTGCTTTTCTCTGTTTTATGTTACAATATTGTGAATGTTTTTGGGTTTTGGGACCAATAATTTGACAAAAACAAGGTGTTTGAAGACAGTAACGTTGGACTCTGGGAAACAGTGATGTACATTTTCTTACATTTTATAGACTAAGTGATTACTTCATTAATCAAAACAAACAATAGATTAATTAATAAAGCAACAACAAAAAATGTGGATGTGAATACCTCTGTAGTAACTCTCTGCTCTGTATGCATGTGTTTTCCTCAGGTGCGTCGGTATTTCCCAAAGCCCATCAAGGTCCCTTCTCCTGAAGTGTTCAAACAGCCACTGTGGTCCACATGGGCTCTCCACAAAACTGCTATAACTCAGGAGAAGCTGCTGCGCTACGCCTCTGACATCACCAAGCATGGCTTCACGTGCTCCCATCTGGAGCTGGATGACCGCTACACGGCCGACTACGGAGAGTTTGACTTCGACCCGCAGAAGTTCCCCAATGCCAGCGGTATGTTTGACAAACTCCGAGAGGACGGGTTTCAAGTGTCGCTCTGGACACATCCGTTTATCAACTACGACTCCATTAATTTCGGTGCCGCTGTGGAGAAAGGACTGTTTGTGCGGGAGCCGAGCGGTGAGCTGCCTGCTCTGGTTCGCTGGTGGAACGGCATTGGAGGAATCTTGGACTTCACCAACCCAGAAGCCCGTGAGTGGTATTCATCTCACCTGCAAGTGATCAAAAACCGCTATGACGTGACGTCATTCAAGTTCGATGCAGGAGAGACAAGTTATCTCCCACGCCAGTTTAGCACCCTGGTCCCACTGTCTGACCCCTCCACCTTCACCCGCCGCTACACGGAGATGGCCATCCCGTTCAGTGAGCGTGCAGAGCTGAGGGTGGGTTACCAGAGTCAGGACATCTCCTGCTTCTTCAGGATCATTGACAGAGACTCTGTGTGGGGTTATGAGCTCGGCCTCAAGTCCATCATCCCCACTGTTCTGACGATTAGCATTCTGGGCTACCAGTTTGTTTTACCGGATATGATAGGAGGGAACGCATACCCCAACCGCACCACAGGTATGACACTCTGTAACATATGGCTACCGAGAGTTTTAGAGTCAAGGGTTAGCTCTGTCAAATTTAGATCTTAGATATGGTTTTAGTCGCCAGTCTAACATCTATGTTGTATTTTTAGGTGGGTCAGATGGCAAAAATGTCCTTCCAGACAGAGAGCTGTACATCCGATGGTTGGAGCTGTCTGCTTTCATGCCTGCCATGCAGTTCTCTATACCGCCATGGGCCTATGATGATGAGGTGAGCAAACTGAAACAGTGTTATATTCGCTGGAAAACAAGACAAGGTCAAAACCTAATATATGGCTGGACTGTGTATGAAATGCTACAGGGCTTTTAATTTGAAACAAAGACATTTAATATGAAACAGGAAGTGGCAGTATATACTCAGTCGGGGACTTTTAGCTTACAGTGCTGTAGCATTCCAGCCCAGCCCCCCAGCATACGACGCAGAAGTATAAATTCTGCCTTACCAATGGTGTAACTTCATCATTCACTCATTCAGTCAGTCAGTCACAGGCAGACTTTCCCATTTATATGGCTGGCCTTGCATGCTGCGGTCCAGCCAAAAATAAATGTTTGTTTTTCCTGTTCTGTTATTTTCTGTGCTTTAATTTTAAAATTGGAGAGGGCAAATTAAAACCACAAGGAGCAGAATTTCTATGTGATAATTGCAGCTTTTCAGTCTGACTTGACTTTATTACATTTAGAAAAGGTGCAAAGATACATGACAAAAACATTAAACCAATTTATTATTATTATTATTATTTGCTAGATGACTACAGTAGATGTTATAAATGTATATAAATTAAGAAACCTATCCCTGTGTTTTGATGCCATCAAATCATGCTCCACTGTGCTGCCAACACTGTATCTTTGTGCATTAATCTGCAGGTGGTACAGATTGCACAGAAGTTCACAGGGCTCCATGAGACTCTTGTGGCCCCGAGGGTTCTCGAACTGGCCGGTGAGGTTCTTGATACAGGAGATCCAATTATAAGGCCCCTCTGGTGGATCGCCAATGACGACGAGGCAGCCTATAAGATCGACTCCCAGTTCCTGATCGGGGACGACCTGATGGTGGCTCCAGTGTTGGAGCCAGGAAAGCAGGAGAGGGACATCTACCTGCCTGCGGGACGATGGAGAAGCTACAAGGGGGAACATTTTGATAAGGGTCCCATGTACCTAACTGATTACCCTGTGGACCTGGACGAGATCGCTTTCTTTACATGGGTTCACTGAAGACATTGAAGACACTCGCACACACACATTGTATGCACATGTACATTCTTGTGAGCACACATGCCAAGAAAAAGCAGGATGTGTTTGTTTTTCAAAGGGAAATGACCACTAGGGGATCTGCTACAGCAGAGTGTGATTTTTGGTAAAGATGAGCCCCATGTCTCGTCCGACCTGCTCTTTCTCCAGACTTCTTCCTGCAGATTATAACCGTCGACCCAAAGAATTAGATTGAAACTTGTATTTACTTCTGATTCTTGTGCTCCATCCTTAAGCTGATTCTCATCCTCATGTGCCTTCCACAGCCAATAGTTAAACCGATCTCAGATTGTATTGTCATCACAGTCTTCCACCACGTAGACATCTAGATGACAAAGTTTCCTCTAAGCCCAAAGCTAGAGTGGTTTTAGTTTTAAAGGTGATGAAGGGTAGATGAAATAATGTGTGACTTTGTTGTGGCTTGGCAGGGTTAGGCACTCAACCGGCAATAAATCTGCACTCTGAGTTGGACAGTTGCACTCCTCCTCAGAGGTCGTTTCTAAGTTAATGTCACCATAGCAACTGCTGTATCATGGAAAACATTCTCAAGAACCTATGTTTAAGCTAACGTGCATTAATTAGCATTGCACTGACAACATGTGACTCTTTTGTCAGTCACTTGATCTTTATATTTATTATTCTTTTGAATAATGGATCGTATTTGAGTGTATATACAGGAAATTCATGTGATTCTGGGTTTAAATTGGGGGTACTTGTCATGATCGACACTCCTTGACCTGTTGTGCCATTCTGTCATTTCAGTGCCAAAATGTGCTGCTTTCGTCAAAAAATTATAATCACAGCTCAGGGTAGATAAAAAAGAAAAAACATTCATGTTAGAGTTAATAGATTTATTACACTATTGCTACTGGTTTGCCTCTTAAAACAGGTATTGTAAAGATGCCATATTCTAACGTGCCGTCCATGTCTGCCTTGTGACTTTATTTGCCTTATCAGCTGAACAAAGCTCTGCCATCCTTCGCACCGAGAACCATAGAGCGATTAAACACTCAGCTCTGCACACAGTGATATATGCTTGATGCATTGCACCTTAACATTTTTTAAGCACTGAAACTGCAAAGTACAGGAGGATCTGCCATCTGAAAACACGTTTGTCTGCCATCTGAAAACACGTTTGTCTGCTCTCACACACTGATTTATGGCATGACAGTAAAGCACACCAGTGGACAAATTATCTAAATGCCTTGCTTGAAAATAAGTGTACTATATAAGCTAGAGTGTGCAGTATTTTTTATTTTTTTTTGAAATGTTTCAGTCACTATACACAAGATTGCCATGGGATTAGAGTATCTTTAAAAATGGTCTGATTATTTTTGTTTGATGAATGTTGGAAGAATTGCTGTAAATTGGAGGTCTTTGTCTTGCCTTCTTTGCATTCTTGACACGACCACCAGATGGTGCCAACATCACAAATGTTCAAATCTCAAACACAGTGACTTTGACTGGTGAATGACAGTAACATTTCTTAAAACAATAATAATAATATATGCATAATTTGTAATAATACTCATGTTTTGTGGCAGACATGTCAGTAAACTAGATTAACTGCTGTATGAAAAAGTGTCAGATTAATATAAAGGGATTTTTGTCAGAACACTGAATAAATGATGTGGCCAATATTTTAGTGGAGGAGTTTTTAGGTGAAATCGTTCTGGGTGTTTCCACTGTGACACAACAGAGTTTGAAATGCTGATGGGAAGTGTTTCCTAACTGAATGATTGCCAATGTTAACAGTCTTTGTATTGCAGTGAATAAATACTACCTGAGTTATGAAGGTGAACTGCCAAAGAAAACAAAATACTTGTTGAACTTTCTGTTCACATACATGTTTGTTCTTGTGAGCACACAAACATCACCAAAACTATAGTCAGAAGTTTTCACATGACATTTTTATTTTTCAATAAATGCATCTGTAAGATCAGATAAGACACACCTTGTCTATGTAAGGAGTGCAGATTGATGATATAATATGGCTAAGTAATGTTTTAAATTAACAGAATATAGTTCAAGAGTCAATGTAACATATTAACATAATATAGTATAACATGTACGCTTGGAGGATATCACGGTATCATGGTACACCAGGGTATTTAGAGGTAACGAGAGAGGTATGATCATCAATACTGTCAAAAATATGGACGCTCCCATACCTTAACTATAGCCCAAAAAACCTACAGTAAACACCTGCTAACATTTGACTTTTTAATACAATGGGAGAGATTGGCATTCACACTCAGGACAAATGACTCTGCAGTAGTTAGGTATTTAGCACCTCCGGCTCTGATCTACTGCACAGGGAACTTTGAAATTTGCCAGTTTTAGACGTGAAACAGTATTTCCTGTTTATGTTTCATCATAGAAATTACAAAAAAAGGGAATCTGATCTGATCGGCATTGGGAACACACAGCCAGGTTAACACATTAATTAATTAATTCTAGCTCCTTCATCAGTGAGATGTAATAAAATACAGTCCATCTCCGCTCAAGCAGCGCTCAAATATCAGTCCAAATTAGTCTGCACCAGGTTTGAGAAAGAGACTGAATAAGTTAGACATATATAGAGGAAGTAACCACTGTAATATTTTCACTGGCCTCTATGCTCCTTTCTACTGGGTCTTGACCTGGCCTGTCCATGACACTGAATGAAACACCCCCGTTTACACAGCTTTGCTCTACTGGCAATGGGAAAGGAGTCTACTGCCTATTTTTAGCGTTTTTAACCATGTTTAAAAACCTGCATATATGTGCTAATTTTGGTGGAAACGTGTTATATTAAACTGATACAGAGATGCTGGATTGAGGATGTATGTTATGTAGTGCACAGCACGCGCCACCAGAGGTCAGTCTCTACTGGTGAACCAGGCAGCTGAGCTGAGAAAGATGCCGAGTGATCGGGATAATGTGACAAGACTGTAAACATGCGGCCGGCAGTGACAGAGGGTGACAGCCTGGTGAAAACAGAGCTAGCATATTTTCACATCTTTGTAAATTAAAGGCTTACTCCGACCAATCTAGAGTTAATGATATGTTGGAACAATATGTTGGAACAATGATAAGACTAACCAAGATTTTGATGAGTTTTTATTTTGTTTCTTTGTTTCTGTGCTTGAATTAAGTGTGTTTTCCGATAAGTTAACAAGGCAATTAAGCTAACATTGGTCTCAGATTGGTAAAAGAGAGAAACTGAAATTCTGAAGGGGTGCTTTTATGTTTAATAGGGAAAATAGATGTAACAGTGTCTCCTTTCTTTCCATTTGAGCTTGTGGAACATAACAAACTCACCACTCAGACACTTCTCCCAACTGAAACTACATGGTTTGTTGGAATGGGGCGCTACAGTGACTGCTATTACCAACAGTTCTGTCATAGTCTGTGCCTTTCCTTCATTCCTCATGTGTCAGCTGTTTCCCCCCTCACCTTTGTTTCTTGTGGATCCTTGTTTGTCTCTCTCTGTGTCTGCATGTCTGGACATGGCTCTCATCACTCCTGCTGCCGATCTGCCTGCTCACCTGAAAGCTAGCCACTAATCAACCCCAGCAGTACAGATACCCCGGCTCTGCAGTCCAGTCTCTACCAGATCGTTCAGTCAACCTTGCAGTACTAACTATGGCCTACTTCCTTTTGCCTAAACCTTGTTTCTCTGTGCCTCAGATCCACACTCACCTGTCACCTGTTTGCCTGCCACTCCAGCCTGCCAACCTGTTTCCAGCCCTGCTCAGCCTGCCTGCCCTGTTTCTCCTGAGTGCCCTCGATCGACCCAAGACACCCCGTCTTGCTTTATTGAAAATAAATCCACTTTAAACTGAACAGCTGCCTGAGTCACGCTTTTGGGTCCAGTTCTCTCAAATTTCAAGATCACTGACCTCACAAAACCTGTTCTTAGCCATAACTCAAGAATTCATATTCTGATAAAATTCCACACAAATATCTAACAAAATGATGAAGCGCTGACATTTCATATCCAAAGGTCAAAGGTCAGCCTCACTGTGACATCATAATGTTCTTGTCATGAACTGACTCATGTTTCAGACAAAAGGAGGGAGACTTCACAGAAGGGCGGAGGCCAAGAATAAAGAATTTACTAAATAATGTTTTAAAAAAAAAACATATAATGAGATGTGAACAATCGGTAACACCAGTGAGGTGTGCGAGTTCCAGGGTGAGTGGAAGATGGTGTATGAAGATGTTGCATGCTCTAAGACAAGACAAAAAAAAAATCAACCCAACCAAAGAAACATGTCGGAGCCTCAGGAGGGAAGTTGCACAAGAGTGAGGCGGAATGAAGTCAGGCACTGACGAAAAAGCCATCCTTGAATCTCGGCATGACACACGGCCAGTCACCAAGTAGGGTGGATGGGTCCAACAAACACTGACTTTCACCCGGGAGAGCAGTGTTCATGTCCCATAACATTATAAAACCCAACCCTGTTCTTTTTTCCTAAACCTAACCACGTGTTTTTGTTGCTTAAACCCAACCACATGCGTTAGTTGTTGGAGGAAAACAACATCAATTTGCGTTCTTGAAAGAGACTGTATGTAAACGGTAAATTTCCCATGAAAACCGAAGTGTATTTTGAAAGAAGACAATGCATGTAACAGGCAGAACTTGACACGGTGTCCCGGAACGTCAACAACCAACGCACCCAGGGTACCTTTCACGTCGTATCTGGACGTGGAAAGTTCATGACCAAACGTTAATATGAGACGAGGTCAGAGTGAGAATGTGTTGTAAATTGTTGTACTTGATCCCCTTTAAAGGGTCACTGACCTTTGCATGAGCCCCCCTGAGCTTTGGGCCCAGCATCTTTGTCCTTTGACCCCCCCGGTGGCTGGTCTGTGGAGGAGCCACCTGAAAACGTTTGGAGGTGGCAGGAACTAGTGCTGTAACAGAAGTCTGAGGTGTAGAGTGTGTCGAAATCTGAGAAATCTCAGAGGTACAGCTACCCACTCTGATATACTGTGGCTGGCCAATGAGGAAGTGCATAACCAGGGATGTGGTGCTGAGGTGCAGTAGCATCGCCAGAAGCTTCTATCTTAGGCGGCAGGGCTTTGTGGGGTTGAAAGCAGTGGAAAAGTCAAAGAACATGAGAGTGCTAGGACTGGAACAGTGCAGGAAGTTTACCATAAATCAGGCCCTGTCAGTAAGCTCAAGGAAAGCATTTCTCCTTTTTGGACTGTTCTGCCTCATTTTACCCTCTGTCATGTCTCTGAAGGTTTTCTTGGTCTCTTGAGCCCTGAGTTTATTTAAGCTCCTGCAAACCAACTGAACTAACTTAAGTGTATATGAGATTTGACCAGTTATGTACATTTCTGTAAACCATGAGTCTTTGCATTAGCTGTGGCGTGCCATATATTTGCCACATTGTCTAACTATCTACTATTTTTTTCCACCTCTAAAAAGAAAATGTAGCCCAATTTTGCCTTTAACAAAAGACAAAAGAATCTAAGTGCATAAAGTAAAACATTATTTGACAGATTCATCCAGCTTGATATCTGACACAAAATATTTTCTACATTCATTTGTGTCTCAAACGGTAAGAGACTCTGTTGACCTTTGAATGCGTTGAACTTGAGCAAGTTGTGGGTAAGTGTCGAAAGTAACCACTGCCGTCAAGGCAGAATGTGCGTAATCTTAAAGTTGGCTGATCTGCTTCATTACTCCTCAGATCAAAAATGAATCATGTGATAATGTGAATGCAGAACTTCAGGAATTACACAATTCAATGGTTTTTATTGAACAAACATCGACATGCAGTCATTTACAGCTTTCACATGTTGAAAATGTGTTTACTGTTCTTGAGCTGTACAAACTGGGTGAGAAAGAAGAATCATAATCTTCAGCTGTAGCTGCTCCAGAGCCTCAGAGAAAGAGTGTGATGATGCCTGAGGATGCCAGTAAAAGGAGGACACTGGAACCAGTGGGTGTGACGCTGTTGCACAAGTCCATCTTACAGCAGTGTATGTTGTTTGTACATCCATCACTGCTAATGCATGCCTTGGTCAAATTACCTGTGTGACATGATGGGAAAAAACCTCAGTTTCATTGACAATAAAAGCCACCAGACATGCCAGCTCGGATAATCACATCAGAGAAGGAACAATGGTCAAAGCCGGCAGCACAAGTTGACACTTCTGTGCACGAGTAGCCTTCACATGTGTAGCATTGCAATCCGTATGCTACACAGAAATACAGAATAGTGTCACACATGTGTGGTTAAGATGCACCATGCAGTCATTTTTATGGTCCCACTGTGCAATTTGGGGCGTCGCTCATCATGGTCATATGTTTGTTCAGTGAGGGGCTTTACATTGGCGTTAAATTGTATTTAAAAAAATCCAACCACTGTGAAAAGATATTTGCATCCTCTTTCATTATTATTCAAAATTAAATATCAATATCTGCATATTACTTAAAATTATTTAATTATATAATAAGACCAAAAATAATACGTCCCATCACACTGCCTAACCAGACGTCACAACCACAATGACTTTAAAACATTACTAACCTTTTATTCATTTGTGTCATGATGTCAAGCCAAAGCACAAGAATCATAAGCTGTTCTCACTCGCAGACAGAGACACAAAGAGGATCAGAGCTCCATAAAACTGCATCGTGAACAGAAAGAAAAATCAACCCAGTGAGAGAGCTGAGGAGAAGATGTGAACTCTCCTAAATCTTTTCCTTTTATTGTCCAACTTCTCAGTCTCATTCCCAAAGTTTCCTCAGAATGCCTCCTCCCATGGTATTCCAGAGAAACAGCCATGCAGATGTTGCAGACTAGATCATTAACATCATCAGTGAATCTCCTCAGTGCTTCGTTTTTCAACAACAGCTGTGACAAAGTGGGAGAGAACATGTCAGTTGTACCCATTTTTACCATCATTGCCATTTCGGTGCTTTAAACCCTGATGTGGTGATGCAGGATGATAGACAGCTGTCCCTGATCAGTGTTGGGAGGGTTATTTTTAAAATGTATTCCACTGCAGATTACTGAATGCATACGTAATTTGTAACATATTCCATTAGATGATTTAAACTAATAATAACAATAAACGTTATCAATATAGCACCTTTCAAAACACAGTTAGTAAGTGCTTTACAAAACTGTGCAAAGGACAAGGCAAATAAAACAAGATAAAAGCAATAAAAACAGAGTACACATAACAGAGTAACACACGCAACAATACAACAGTTAAAATCCCTGAAAGGCAATTCCAAACAAATAGGTTTTCGGAAAAGATTTAAAAGATGAGACTGAGTTTACACCCTTGATCTCCTCAGGCAGGAGCTCTGACTGCAAAGGTTCTGTCACCTTTGTGAATTAATCTAGACCTTGGCACAATAAGAAAAGATGCATCTGAGGATCTCAGGGTGTGAGAGGGGACATAGGGCAGTAAGAGATCTGTTATATAACTCAGAGCAAGGCCTCTCAGGGCTTGGTAAGTAATCAGTAAAATCTTAAAATCAATTCTAAAAGCAACAGGTAACCAGTGTAGGGAAGCCAGGATTGGTGTGATGTGGTTATGTTTTCTAGTCCGAGTCAAGATTCTGGCAGCAGAGTTATGAATTAGCTGGGGGATTTTTTTTACTGATGTCAGAGAGCAAGGAATTGCAATATTCTAATGAACTGGTTATAAATGCAAGAGTAACAGCTTCCACATGTTAGACAAGAATGCTCTGGATCTGATCCTGGAAATATTTCTGAGATGGTGAAAGCCGGACTGAACTACTGAATTTGTATGTTTGTCTAAACTGAGGGGAAACTGAAGATTTCTGCAAAGTGGAGGTATTGAATGGGACAGAGAACCCAGACTGTTTGATATCTGAACGTTTGCACGCAGGCATCTTGTCCTGTCATCAATATCTCTGTCTTGTTAGCATTAAGCTGTAGGACATTTTGTGATTAGCAGGTTAATTGTGTTTTGATAGTTTTTTGTTGGATCACAGCATAAATAGATCTGAGTGTCATCTGCTTGCAAATGGAAACTGACATTATGTCTGTGTATAAGAATGCTCAGAGGGAGCATGTAAACTGATCGTTCTTGAGTCGATTATATTGTGTTTTTATTGAATGAACACTGACATGCAGTCATTTACAGCTTTCGTATGTTGGAAATGTGTTTATTGTTCTTGAGCTGTACAAACTGGGTGAGAAAGAAGACTCATATTCTTAAGATGTAGCTGCTCAAAGAGTGTGACGATGGCTGAGGAAGTAAAGGAGGAAAACACTGGAGTCAGTGGGTGTGGCGCTGTTGCACAAGTCCATGTCACAGCAATATACTATGTTGTTTGTACATCCATCACTGCTCAGCTGTGGGAGAACAAGCTAATGCAACAACTGGTTTGCACAAACAAAGAATTTCTGCACAAACTGTCAGGGCAGAGCGCCAATGGCACCCTCCCTAAAACTTGCAACACCTGTGGCGTTGTGTTGTGTGATCACACTGCACATTTTAGAGTGGCCTTTAGTTGTGACCACCCAAAGGGTCACCTGTGTAGTAATGACGCTGTTTAATCAGCATCTTGATAGGCCACACCTGATAGGCGGATGGATTATCTTGGAAAAGGAGAAGTGCTCACTGACACGAATTGAAGAAATTTGAAGTTTAAATTTTTGTTCAGTGTATTTTTAAAGTCACTGTAATCAGAAAATCACCAACTTAAGCTCGAGCTGTGATGGAATACAGTTACTCACATTTTGTATTTTAAACAAGTAACTTACTCCCCAACCCTCTTCTTCACCTGCAACCCACTTTTGGACCGCGACCCACCAGTTGGGAACCACTGGTTTAAAGCACCAGACCACAACAGATGATTTGTACATAGACATGTAATGTTGTCAGCTTCCTGGACATACGAGGGCTCACTATACTCGTTATACTCATTGTATTCATTAGGTTTTTGTTTCTTCTTCTACATCTGCCTGCACTATGCCTGTCTTCCCTTTAAGGTCTTTATATACACACAGTTAGTGGTGGTCATTTTGATGTATGTAAATAGTGACTGATTGAGACTGAAGTCTGAGGTCAACATTTTATGCCAAGAAATGTGACTATAGCAAACATACTGTGTTATTGCTTTGCCTTAAAAACTTCCAACCGTTTATGCTCAGCTGATTTAATCCAGAGCAGGGCTTAAAAGAAGTGTTTGGCTTTATTTGCCTTATCAGCTGAACTAAGCTCCTCAGAAAACCAGCAGAGCAATGAAACACTCACCTCTGCATATATTCTTCATGCTTTTCACCGTCACATTTTAAAAGGGACTCCAGTTGTCAACCAGCTTTGTATGAAAACACTGTGGGTACTATGTGTCTGTTAGCCAATCCCCATTTCCCTCTTTTTGCCTGTGTCCTGCTCCAGCTTCGTCTTGTTCTTGTGATTTGTTTTCTGTGTATATAAACCTGTGTGTTTCCCTTTGTTCCTTGTCAGTTTGTCCTGTGTTCATTCCAGGCTTCATGGTGTCGTTTCTCGTTTCGTCTCTCGTGTTGCGTTTTGTATTTCTGCCCCAAGTTCTTACTTGTGTTCATCGTGCTTCCCTGGCTGGTTTTCAGTTTAGTTTTGGTTCTTCTTTCATTTGGACTTTTAGGTACTTGTCTGTTCTGGATGTTTGTTATCAGGTACGTTAAAACTTTAACCTGCCTGTTACTCTGCATTTGGGTCCTCCCTGAACTGGTTTATGACTCCAGGTACTCCAGCTTCCTCCCACAGTCCAAAGACATGCAGGTTAATTGGTGACTCTAAATTGCCCGTAGGCGTGAATGTGAGTGCGAATGGTTGTTTGTCTCTATGTGTCAGCCCTGTGATAGTCTGGTGACCTGTCCAGGGTGTACCCCACCTCTCGCCCAATGTCAGCTGGGATAGGCTCCAGCCACCCTGCGACCTTTAGCAGGATAAGTGGTTACAGTAGTGAATGAATGACTGTTTTATGGTGTGACAAAGCTGTGGTTAAAGTTTGGTTAGACACAAAAAGCACTTGGTCAGGGAAACGTAATGGTTCGGGTGAAAATGATCACTTAAAACATGGAAGATAAAATCTCGTGGGAGTTTTTTGCAAATCTGGGGATACCATTTTGACATGATGGCCAAAACGCCAAAATTGAGGTTTCAAAACGTCGGTGTACAAACCAGTGGCTACTTCAGTTATTTTCATACAGTCCACTGCTCTTACACAGTGATTTCTGGCATGAAAGTAAAGCACACCAATGGTTAAGTCATTAAAATACCCTGCTTGAAATAACCTAGGGTCATCACTGTTTTCGAAATATCATGGGATTTTAGTATCTTTTAAATTATTTTAATTATGTTTTTTGAAAAATAAAACAATTGCTGTAAGTTGCAAGTCATTGTGTTGCTTTCTTATATTCTTGATACTACGACCAGTAGCATCATTTGGAATAATACTAATACTAATAATATGTTTTTGTATCAGACATGCACGTAAAACACATTAATTACTGTGAGGGGAAAAAAGTTTCAGATTGATATAAAAGGATTTTATCAACACACTGAATAAATGACTTGACCAGTATTTTAGTGGAGGAGATTTTTGGTGAAATCCATCTGGGTGTTTCCACTGTGACTCAACAGAGTTTGAAACGCTGAAGGGAAGTGTTTCCTAATTGAATTATTGCCAATGTTAACGATCTTTGTATTGCAGTGAATACATATCACCTGGATTATGAAAGTAAAGTGCAAAAGAACGCAAATGGTTGTTGCACTCTCTGTATATGTTTATTCTTGTGAGGAAAAACTCGACATCCATATGTTTAATTACCCCGAAGATGATGATATAATCTTTACAATAAGCTGAAAACATGAACATTGGCAAAAGTGACTAAAAGTTTTCACAAGACAATTATTATAAGCTCCATCTTACACAGACTCTAGTTAGGGTCCGGGCAGCTAAGCTGCCAGGACACTATTGTAATCCTAGGTATTCTTCTTCTTTCTTCTTTCTTCTTCCGAGGAAATCATACTTCCCATGGGTGAAAACTCACCAAACTTTGCACAAAGGTCCAGTCTCATGCCAGATATCCTCAGCTGTAAACTCAAGCCAATAGTCCTGATGGTGGCGCTACAGCAAGCGTCTAAAGTTCAAAACTTTGAAAATTCATAACAAATCAACCATACGTGCTACAACTTCACAACTTTCATCAAACTGTAGCCCCAATACTGAAGAAACTTTTGTACATTTAAACCTATTAAAAATTATGAAGTTCATCACTCTGTTTTTTTCAAAAACTGTAAAACTTCTTAAACCTATCTCCTCCCACAATTTTTGCTCAATTGACACCAAACTTGCTACAGAGCATCTTCAGACTGTCCTACAAAAACTATGTTTCTCAGATTTTTGATTTATCAAAAATTGAGCCTACAGTGCATCAAAATGTTTGACTGTAAACGGTACTGTAAACATATACATGCAAATTCTTGCTAAATAAATCTTCAATGTTCATGAAAAAAATGACAAAATTCTAGAGTCATGGTAGATGATGTGTGGCAAATTTCAGAATTTTATCTCAAAAACTGAATTTTTGACAGCATTTTGAATTTTGCTCTAATGTGAACAATTGGAGTCAATGTAAAAATGGCAATTTTAAACATCAGTTTTTCACTTATGGAGCAAATCAATCATTGTTACAAACAAATTACCAACATCTCCATGCTGTCTAGATGCAATATGTGTATTTTCAGATTTTTGTCTTAATAACTGAATTTTTTACAGTGGTTTCAAATCTGCCTTTCCATGCATGGATGGCTGCTTTCCTACACAACAGTGAATGGCTTACTCAATTTGTGAAGCCACTGTTGAGTTGCTACTTGCCAGTTAGCTCAGAGCGGTAGATGACTGTCTTAGGTTCCAGAAGTTGCGGATTCAAGCCTTGACTGGTGCAGAATCCACATTGTAATATAATCATCTTCTTGTGCTCCAGCTTATTGCTTAAACTTGCTTGAGCGTGACTGATCATTGTGCAGCATATTCAAGTCTTTTTTCTGCTAGAAAATCTGCCTTCTCATGCTTGAAAATAAACCAAACTTTGCACAAAGATCCAGTGTCAATACTTCAGTGTGAAACCATCTGAGGCTTCTCACTTTGCACATAGCTCAACTAGTTTAACATCAGTTTTTCACTTATGGAGCAAATCAATCATTGTTACAAACAAATTACCAACATCTCCATGCTGTCTAGATGCAATATGTGTATTTTCAGATTTTTGTTTTCTTAGTCTCAGAGGTTCAGAGTTCAAGCCTCTGCTGATGCAAAAGGCAGATTATGTTGCTAAATTCCTTAATGTCTTCCAATTCTTCTGCTTGTTGCTCAGAATTGCCTAAAAATGCCCGGACCCGACCCATCGCTGCGCAGCAGCTATACTTTAATTTAGATTTGCCCAACTAAGTACTTTTTACGTGTAACCGTTAGCCTTCTGCATAAACTAGTTTCCGTTTAGCTTTATTCTCAGTGTACTATATTTGCCACATTGCCTTTCCTCATCTTTTCTTCCACCTCTAAAAAGAAAGTGTAGCTGAGTTATTTGATGGATTCATCCAGCTTGTTATCTGACACCAAATATTCTCTACACTGTATTTGTGTCTAAAGTGATGAGACACTTAGTTGAACTTTGAATCTGTTGCACATCAGCACTTTGTGGTGATAAATGTAAAAGGTAACCACTGGCATCAAAGCAGGAGGTGCAAAAACTTAAAGTTTACTGATCTGCTTTATTATTCCTCAGATCAACACCTAAACATTTAAGTTAATGATTTGCTTGTGATTGTTCACATGTAATGGCTCATGTTTCTAATTAAGGTTTCATAACAAAGCTAGTTTTGCTGGTTGTGCATTGCAGAACTTTAAGAATTGAACAGTTCAGGGGCGTCGGTGGCTTGGTGGTGGAGCGGGCGCCCCGTGTGCAGAGCTGTTGCTGCGGCGGCCCGGGTTCGGGTCCGGCCTGTGGCCCTTTGCTGCATGTCATCCCTTCTCTCTCTCCCCGTTTCACACTTGGCTGTCCTGTCCATTAAAGGCAAAAAATGCCCAAAAAATATCTTAAAAAAACAACAACAATTAAACAGTTCAGTGGTTGATCAATTGTTTTTTTATTGAGCAAACTTCATTTTGCTGTCATTCACAGCTTTTACATTTTGGATCTTTTTTTTTTTGTTCTTCCAGAGTTTCACAATGGGTAAGACAGAAGACAAATATTCTTCAGCTGTGGCTGCTCCTGAGCCTCAGAGAAAGAGTGTGATGATGCTTGAGGATACCAGCAGGAGGAGGACACTGGAACCAGTGGGTATGGCGCTGTTACACAAGTCCGTCTCACAGCACTGTGTGGCACCAGCACATCCGCCACTAATTGTGCATGTCTTAGCGACAGCATCTACATCACGGGAAGGAAAAAATCTCAGTTTCAACAATAAAAGCCACCAGGCATTTCACACAGCAATATATCAGCTCAGATAGATAAAAAAATTATTTGAAATACTTAATATTAACTGTGGAAGAACAACTCACTGTTCACTTTAGTGATGGCACAACGGTCAGCGGTGGGAGGACAAGTTTGTGGGTTGGTGCAGGTTTCGCCTTGACATATGTGGCATTTCAGTCCAAATGCTATACAAAAACAGAATAGTGTCACAAATGGTTTAAGATACTTCAAATCTAACACTCATTGTTTTATACATTTACCTAAAAAAAGAGACAAATACAGGAAGAAAACACAAAGAAAAATGAGAGAAAGTGCAAATATTAAGTTTTTTCTCACAACAAAAGAAAATTAAAAGCAGAAATTAATATCAACAGCCTGATCAAAATGAAAAAAAAAAAAAATCGATAATTTTTATCATTACACCTTATGGCAATACACATGACATAAATCATAATTGCTACCTGCAGACAGAGTCACAAAGAGGATCAGAGCTCCAAACCACTGCATCGTGAACGAGGAGAAAATCAGACTTTTAATCAGCCGTGTGAGAGGAGAACTGGAGAGAAGATGTGAACTGTTTCTTTTATAGTCCGACCCCTCAGTCCTCTTTCAAAACCTGACAGTTACATTTCTTCACAAAGCCTCCTCCCAAAGTGAGCACAGGTATTTCACTGATTTCTACAACGACATTGGACATTTGACATTTATTTTTGAAACCTATGGGCAAATTATGAAAATTAGTGAAGTTATTTTCTGATTGTGATTCATCTGGTTTCACTCAGTCTGTCAGGAAGCAGAGGTGGTCCTACATTCAAGGTTTCACCTGAAGTAAAAGTTAAAAAAAAAAAAAAAAAAGTCTAAGCAACAAAATGTACTTAAAGTAGCCTATTAGAGTAAAAAGTACTGTTTAGGCGCGGTGGTCCATTTCAAAGAGCTCTAATACTGTAGGGGAGATGAGCCACTTTTCATATTCAGGATCATTACATCAAGGCTATTATAGTTTTGTTGCTAACTAATATATGTGCATATATTTCAGGATGTTGTGCATCCCTACAAACAAACAGAATGAGTGTAAACATAACTGTTCTGAAAATATAGCATGTCCAAAAAAAGTGGTCTCGTGGCTCAACTTACCCCGTGTCTGGGGTAAGTTGAGCCATCTCCCTCCTTCCCTCCCCCCGCCCTCCCTCCTACCCCCCTTCCCCCCACCTCACCTTCTCTCCTCTTCCTCTCTCCCTCCTTCCCTGGGTTAAGATATTCCAGTTATACATGTCTGTACTGAATTAAATAAGACGCTTCTTCAAATCCATGTGTATTTTTATTTATAATACACAATTCAACAGGTACAAATCTTTTTTTTTTTTAAATTATTTTTGCACATGACAACTTCAAAACATTTTAACATAGGCCTGAGAATGCCTTAAAGTACGCTTAGCAAGAGAACCATCATCATCATCATCCTTCCTCTATATGTCCTCCTTCATCCTCTCTAAACTCCTCCCTCCATCTTACTCTCGTTCCATCCACCCCCCTCCCTCCTTCCATCCATATCCCACCTGCCCCTTTACTCAATATCCCACCTGTCCAGGTTGCAGGGGAATACAAACTGCTGGGACTCTGAGGTTTGGGGAGTTTTGCGATTACATCGCTTCTTGGGAAGAATCCCTCATCTTTCTCCTTGAAAGTAAAGCTTGGTTTACCATATCCAGCTTTGCCTCTTCTCAGAAACTTACCCCTGTTCAAATTGCTCAACTTACCCCATAGCTACCATATTGACTTTATTAGCCCCCACAGCTAAAATGGTGCACTTTCATGCTAGCTGTACTACCTCATTTTGTAGTTAATAGATACCACAATTGATATATAAGACAAATTAAAAATTATTTATTTTGGTCTAAACACAATCCCCATGAAATTTATGACAGACTAAATTCACTTTCATGAGTGAAAAATGCTTTTTTGGACATAAATCTCTAACCACTCAACCCTGTGGTCCTTCACAGACTCCATAAAATGATACCTTCCTCCTAAATATTTGGTCACATGCTCAATTTTATTTACGGTTTCCTAGCAACAAGGGGTGGCTCAACTTACCCTTTGGCTCAACTTACCCTTTGGCTCAACTTACCCCAGTCTCCCCTAACATTTATTGGAATGTTATATAATATAATTTGGTACATAAACAGCGTTTACATGTAACTTCTTTACATACTGTTGGATAGTTCAGCCTGTAGCACAGTATGTTTGATAAATTGTGTTTGGTTTGAAAAATCTTAATTTGTAAAGTAACTAGAAACTTAAAGTCAAGCTATGCCGGATTTTCATTAAAAAAAACAATGCATAGACTCAGACAGAGGAAATCTACTCAATTATCACTGTCGACCCACTAGAAGTGTGTGCTGGTGTATTTTTCTGTCCTCTGCCTGTTTTTTATTTTATTGTATTTTATTAGTTGAGGTCAGGGCTTCATAAAAAGGTAGCAGCCAGACAATAAGGCAGAATTTATACTCTTGCGTTGTATCAATGGCGTAGTTACGGCATAGGCTCTATGTCGACATGGAGCCTATGCCGTAGCCTGACATGCCCCTCCCCAGAAATGTAACTACACGTCATGGCGATACAGCTGTCTATGTTTGCAAACTGAAACCATTTCCCTCAGTGGAAACAAGCTATTATTGACTTTAATTTCAGAGATAAGAAACAATAAATTGTGAAGACAATAAAGCCTCCACAAAAATAGCATTTTAAGTCTTGTGTGTGATTTATCCTGGCTTCATATTCAGAGGAAATCTCTGCTTGTCGCTAGGCTAATTCATACAATGTAAAATGCCATAGGCTTGTGCTAATAACGTTAGCATGTCATAGGCCTTTTTGTTTGGAAAACATGTTTAGTATAAGACAGTTGTTTTGTCCTTGTGAGTTGTAACAGAGCCAAATTATGTACAATTACCTTTGTTAAATGTTGCTGTTGTTCCTGATTTTAGCCTATATGGCCTACTTTACATTACATGGTTCAAGTGACCCAATTCCGATTTTTTCCTCTCAAGTGGCACAGGTCGGATCTGTAACATGAACGTGTAAACAGGAAAATAAATGCATGATATCGGATATTGTCAGATCAGATTCAGGCCTCCTTCATATGTGGAAATATATCGGATATGAATCAGATATTAGGTCTGTAATCTAAACAGACAGATCGGATATTTCCTGGCAATCCACGTCGTACGTCATGAATAATGCAACGACAGCGCATTTTGATGACGTGCTCATGAGCGAGGGAAAGGAAGGAAAGCCGAATAATCGCACGTCAATCAAAAACTATGAACCAAGAAAAGCACAATCTATCCCAAGTGAGACAAACTGCTTGATCCCCGTCTCCAGTGTACCAGCAGAGAACCTGCAGAACCGAATCAGCGACAAAACACACCGGGCTACACAGCCTCTCTACCTGAGCAGCTGAAGCTGCAGCTCGCACCCCCGACACACAGACACATATACGATGCTTCTGCTTGCCAGCCAAATGTGTGCGCAACTGTGAAATAAATATGTGAGGTGTTCTTTCTTTCTTTCTTTCTTTCTGTCAGCGACATACCCTCCTAACACAGGACGGGTTGTTTTTATTGACTGAGTTGATTATTAAGCCATAGTGATGCGCGGATCGGCTCTGATAGCACCCGAATCAGCACGTATGCATCAATCATCCAGCCGCACCCGTCTGCAGCTGCACGGACATTTCCACCGCTCTGTGTAAGTTACCTTTTAAATTATGTGGAGCAGCGCCAGCTTTCCAGGTGATTTATTCTTTAACGATTAACTTCAAATATTTAAAGTTAGTCCTTAAAATTAACTCATACAAGGAAGCTCTCTCCCTGGCCAGGACCCGTTATTATTCCACTCTGATCGGGTCTCAACAAAACCATCCCAGAGCATTGTTCTCTACCATCAACAAACTACTCTCCCCCCGCACTGCCCTCCACCCCTCTGCTAACTCTGATCTCTGCTCCAAGTTTCATGACTTTTTTCAGGCCAAGGTTGACTCTATCCACCAGCAGCTTCTAGCTCCACCCTCCTCCCCTCTGGTGTCTTTGTCACAAGAGGCTGCTCTCCCTGCCACATGTCCCTCCCTTTCTTCTTTCACCCCAGTTGACGCTACTCTGATCACTGAGCTAGTTACCAAAGCCAAGGACTCCACCTGCTCCCTTGACCCCATGCCCACTGCTCTGGTCAAGGCCTGCCTACCTTCTGTCTGCTCATGCATTGTGGACATTGTCAATGCATCCCTTCAATCTGGTTCTGTTCCAATCAGTCTTAAAACCGCCTCTGTCACTCCCATCCTTAAAAAGGTGGGTTT
>NC_065513.1:30558470-30584919 GCF_006386435.1 Epinephelus moara | reverse complement strand
GCTTTCGCCAGCTAGTTGTGTTTTCTGTTTGTTCATGTCATGTGATTTTGTGGTTGTCTGTGTGATTTTGTGGTTGTTAGCAATTGTGAAGCGACCTTGGGTTTCTTGAAAGGCGCTATATAAAATTGATTTATTATTATTATTATTATTATTATTAAAATTGCTTTCAGTAATGTAAACATTTCCATGCGCGCAGTAATGTCACTGTAGCAAATACTGTGGGCCATTTACACAGTGGTCAAGAGTGCTGGACCGGAGGTGTCACACAAAAAACCGGAAGCTGGCTGTGTTCTGTTTTGCCTCCATGTTTCCGTGAAAAATAAGGTGAATAGAACATGTAAACAGCAGTCAGCGGATATAGGCAACAAATCGGAATTGGGCATCAAGACATGGTAGTGTAAAGGCAGCCTATGAGAAGAGGAAAAGATCGCTAGCTGCTAGGCTAATTTATACAGTTTAAAATGGCATAGGCTTGTGCTAAAAACATTAGCATGTTGTATTTGTAGGGATAATGTGTTCAGATAAAGACAAGCGTTTGTTTGTGAATGCTGCGAGTTATAGTGAAGCTGATTTGTGTACTTGTTGTCTCTATAAAGCCATGTTTAATGTGTGTTTTGAATCAACTAAACTTTACAGCACTTCACAGAAACCCCGCCGCCGACTTGTGTTTTTGAGGTGTAACTGCGGAGCGACACAGACACACCATCACACAAGTATAAATGCTCAAAACGGCTATATAAATCCATATAAATCCTGCTTAAGATTCAAGGTTCAGGATTCAAGATTCAAGAGACTTTATTGTCAATTCTACAGTTATGTAACAGGCATAGCTACAGAGAATCAAAATAATGTTTTACTCTGAACTGACCCATGGTGCAGACAGCGCAAAAGGATAAGTATAAAATTGTTCTGATAATACAAAATAAATATAAATAAGTGCAACCAAGTATCACAAAGATGTAACTTCAATCAATTCAAATGGTGCAAATATTCAACAACTGAATAGCAGCTTGCAACCAGACAAGAACAGTAAATGGAAAATGATTATATGAGTACGCTGTGGTCTGGCTGGTGCTTTTATGGGTAATATGGTTGTGGCTGTCTTGTGTGTGTCAGGCTGCAATGCCTCAGTTCACTGGAGGCTGGGGATGGAGGGTGGGGGAGAGAGCTCAGTTTCCTGACAGCTTGGTGGATGAAGCTGTTCATGAGTCTGGGGGAGCAGGCAAGAAGACTCTGGAACCTTCTCCCTGATGGCCGGAGGCAGAAAAGGGTGTGTGAGGGGTGGCTGGGGTCACCCACAATGCTGAGCAGCAGAAGTGGCATAAAATTAAAATTCTCGAGTAAAGTTGAAGTACCATCAGAGTGGCCTTATTCCAACGTATGCATTTGTGTCAGCAAGCATTTTTTGGTTTAAAAAACGTCTAATAGCCGTCTATATGAAGAACTGACGTCTAGGCTAAATCACGGCTGAATTTGGGCTGTCAGTGAAAATTTGGTAGACGTCTAACCATAGCCAAAGTGTAGACGTCATCAATTATACGGCTATGTAGAGGCCATGTTCAAAAAATGGAGATACACATATTTTAATTACTGTTGACTCTCCATACGTGATTGAATATCATACCACACGCCATCTGCAATGGCGAAAATTACATTTAATCAATTTCAAAATTAAATCGGCTAGATTTGGGTTACATGTAGCTAGACTAAATCGGAGCTAAATATAGCCAATACGTTTAAATCACGACTATTGCTTGCTGGGTTGGTTTGTCTGATTAATTTGTCAAAGCCACTTTGAACAGGATGTAAAAATGTCTGACTTTGGCGCCATCTCGAGAACATCTGGTGAGCTTGAAATGTTAAAGTGGAAGAGATGATCTGAATGATCATCAGTGTGGTTGCTGACATGCAGTATCGGTTACAAAGAAATCCTTAAAATGAGTTGAAAACGTGAACATCACCAAGACTGGGATTATACCACATAACAGAAATATGCATTTCACATGGATTATTCAATGAGTCTGTCTTTGCTTAAGCTCCTACAAACTAACTATAACACTGGTAATGTGTAATTCACCTGACATAATGCTGACTTTCTCAGTGAACCATATTCCCTGTTTCAAATAAACATTTTAATACAAATCAAAATATAAATATCAGCAGCCACTGAGCTGGTGCCTTTGCTCTGATCATTTATTCTGTGCCAGTAATAAAATAATAAACTAATAATAATAAACTTAAATTATATAGCACCTTTCAAAGCATAGTTACAAAGTGCTGTACAATAAAACGTAACACAATTAAAACCCCCAAAAAAAGAATAAAACAAATAACATGCCATAAAATGTCATCTAGTAAAAGAAGTATGTTTTAGCGACATCTGATTTTTGATATCACACAGACAGTCCTGTAGAGCATGCTGAGGTCAGTTGGTTTAACAGGGAGGTACAGCTGAGTGTCATCTGCATAACAGTGGAAAGAGACACCATGTTGACGGATGACATCACCCAAGGGGAGCATATATAATGAGAACAAGATAGAACCAAGGATTGTCCCTTGAGGCACACTGTACTTGATATGGGAAATGGATGACAGACACTGTTAACGGACACACAAAACTTCCTGTCTGACAAGTATGAAACGAATCAGTTTAGGTCAGTGCCAGATACGCCCACCCAGTGCCTCAGTCTATCTAAAGGAATGCCATGATCTATTGTGTCAAAGGCTGCACTTAAGTCCAGCAACACAAGAATTGATCACATGCCTGCGTCAGCATTCATTAAGAGGTCGTTGACAACTACTAGCACAACTAGCAAACTATTTGCACAGAAAAAAAAACACAACAACAATACACAGAAAATAAATAGATAAATAATAAAATAAAATGCAGTTCGGGACAAGTTACCCAAACACCTGTCTAAACAGGTGCATCTTAAAAGAAATCAGAGTCAGCAGACTATAAGGGGGCAGGCAGAGCATTCCAATACTGAGGTGCTATAGTCGCAAAGGCATGATCACCATGGGACAGACAACAAATCTAGTGTACTAGATTGAAGAGAGCGAGCTGAAGAGTATGGGTGAAGTAGTCCAGCCACATAAGAGTGATCCTGACTGTGTAATGCTCTTTAAGTAAGAATGAGAATTTTGAACTGGATCCTAAACTAAACAGGGAGCCAGTGAAGGGATTTTAGTATCTGTCCTAACCGTCCCAGGGAGAGCAGCCAGACTTTGGACTCCTCAGTGAGCTACCAACACAAAGGTCCCATTTTATTTGCACTGTACATGCTTCCAGTAGGCTCCATTTTCCGCCAGCACAATGTCTCTTTTCACCGTTATGCCGACGACACACAAATTTACATTCCGTTAAACCAGAAGATTCCACCTCCATCACATCCATCCTGAACTGCCCCCAGAGGCCTGTATACGAAGCCAGTTCTTACCCAGGATATCTTTTCATTGTCTGGTTTGGACCTGGATAATTAGCTTCTGAGGCAGGGGGGACGCTCCAGGACACACACCGAGCATGGCGCCCTGCTGCTGAGCTGTGCCGCCGTGTCTGGCCCAGTGGGATGTCGCACCACAGAGAAAGAAATATTTTCTAGAGCATTGTTTTGGAGCTGCCCAAGTCTCATACCATACTAGTGAGCCTGGTCTAACTACGAAGATGTTGAAATCCGACACGTGGGCATTGACTTGCAGCTTCAGAAACCAACGAAAAAAGTCATCCTTTGACGTCTGCGTGATACACAGACGGTTGCCGCTATAGTTTACCAGCAACTGGCGGCATCATAGGGGAACGCGGCGGGACCAGGACGAACGTTAAGGCGGCGAAAGTCGGACTGGTGGATGGGTCCAACAAACACCCATTTTCACCTGAGAGAGCAGAGTTCGCATCCCAAAAGATTCTAAAGCCAAACCCTGTTCTGTTTTCTTAAACCTAACCACATACTTTTGTTGTCTAAACCCAATCATGTGTGTTTGTTGTTGAAGGAAAAAAAAAATCAATCCACAGTGTTGTACCGACATAGTGCTTTTATCTTGAAAGAGACTGTATGTAAACTTTAATATTCCTGTGAAAAAGGAAGTGTATCTTGAAAAGAGACAATGCATGTAACAGGCAGAACTTGACACAGTGTCTCAGAACGTCAACAACCAACATACCCTGCACGTCGTATGTGGATGTGGAAAGTCCATTACCAAGCACGTCAATATGTGACAAGGTCGGAGTGAGAATGTGTTGAACTGGTCCATCATCTTTGAAACTTTCTCTACTATTTGTAGGAAGGAGATACGTCCAGACCCAGGAATCTCATTTTTTGGAGTCCTTCCTGGAGTGTTTACACTTAGAGGTGCACAGAGTGATGCTTTAGTCATTCTGTCATAATTGGCACAACGTTTAGTGTTAATTCACTGGAAAGGCACCAAACCACCGTCTCACAGTAAATGGGTAGAAAGTGTTACGGCACAAAGCTTGAAAAACTTAGATACTCATGACGGGCTCTGCACAGATTTTTTTTTTTTTAAAGTCTGGTAACCTTTCCTCTCTTATTTGTGATTTTAAACCCAAACATTAAGCATTAAGTTTGGGTTCTCTGAACCTCTGTCCCCCGACCACAGAGTGTCTGCCCGCCCTCCTCCCTTTTTTGTTGTTACTTGTCTGTTTGTTTCTTATGTTGCTGTATTTTGTAATTGTATTTGTATGTTGGTCTATTTGTGTATGGAGCTTAGTATACCTTGTTGAGTTGTGTTATATGATGTTATGAGTGTATGAATATGTTCGAAAAGTTCAATTAAAAAAGATTTCAAAATGAAGTGGTGAGAGAGTTGATGAACTTTGAATGCTTTACACGGCAGCACTTTGTCCAAAGTAACCACTGGCATTTATTTATTTTATTTATTTTTTGCACACATAAGAGATTTAAAAGAAAACCAAATTAAAGGATAAAAATAAATGTGTCAGGAGAGGTCAAGAAGCCAACAGGCTTATACGAGGGACCTCACCTTTCTCAAAAGTCAAAGAAACAAACAATTTACAATACAAAAAAGAAAAGAAAAAGAAAAGAAAGGAAAACGAGAAGAAAAGAGAACAGGCTATACAAAAAACAACAAAAATTACAATTAAAACATCAAAAGCAAAAATCTACACAAATATCTAATTGAAAAACTATTTGAGATCACAAAAACCCAAAAGAATTGACAAAAAAGGGCAAAAAAGGGCATATAAAACATACATAAATGCAATGTAGTTAGGCATGCACAATTAAACTTTATGAATTAGGTGAAATGACAATTTCCTTTTAAAATTTTTTAAAGATGATGAGCTCATAACAATATGTCTTTTAGCATTCCATATTTGCATACTACGATATCTGAGGGAAAACTGGCCGTGTTTAGTTTTATAAAAAGGAAGATGAAGATAGTCAACCTGTCTAGTAGTATAAGAATGAAATTGGGAATTAAACATGATTTTTTTTTAAAAGAAGATGGAAAAGAACAGGGTGAAAACATGTATTATATAAAAACACATATCTGATGAATATTGATGTTGTACACAGACAGGATATTCAGTTTTTTGAAGAGAGGGGCAGAGGGATCTGTTGTGTTAGAAAAGTTGCCAATCGTACAAAACGCTTCTGCAGCAAGTAAAGTTTAGGAAGGTTGGAGGGGTAAGTGTTCGCCCAAACAATATTACCATAAATTAAATAAGGATAGGCCTAAATCATGGTATAATATAAGGTCAGTAAACAAGATACATTTATAAACTTTCAAAGTTTGCTGATGATCCCAAGTGACTTCACAATTTTTGTATGAATGAAATTAATATGTTTTTTCCAATTCAAATTCTCATCCACTTGGATCCCCAAGAATTGAATGTAAGAGACTTGAGAAATTTTATTTCCCTCTATTGAAACTCCAGCATGATCCCTCTGATATTTCTTACCTCTACCTACAAAGATTATAAAATTGGACTTTTTGACATTTAATGAGAGCTTATTAATTTTAAACCATCTTGCAACTCTTGCCAATTCTTCATTTGTGTTGTTTATTAGGGTGTGTAGGTCACTGTGTGATAAAATCATGTTCGTATCATCAGCAAACAAAATAGGTAATGAAGCTTTACAAGCTGATGAAAAGTCATTAATGTAAACAAGGAATAATAAAGGTCCTAATACAGATCCTTGTGGTAATCCACATGTTATATTAACAGTGGTAGATGCACAACCATTCATTACTACATACTGCTCTCTTTCACCCATGTAACTAATTAGCCACTTCAGTGTGTCACCTTGAAAACCATAATATTGTAATTTAGCAAACAAAATATCATGATTAACAGTATCAAATGCTTTGGATAAGTCTAAAAAAATACCGAGACAATAGTTGTTACAGTAATATCAGTAGCTGCCTGTATGTTATCCATGAGCTGTAAAAGTGCCATATAAGTAGAACTGTGCTTTCTAAATCCATATTGATGTTCGTATAAGATATTATTTTCTTGTAAATGTTTTAATACTCTACTGTAAATTAACTTCTCAAGGATTTTTGAAAAACAAGATAAAATGGATATAGGTCGATAGTTTGTGAAATTGTTTTGATCACCAGTTTTAAACAATGGTACAATTTTTGCTTTTTTTTTTTTTTTTAGCTCTTTGGGAACAACACCGGTTGCCAAAGATCGGCCTAGAATATGGTTGAGAGGTTCCAGTATGTAGTCTGACACTTCCTTTACTAATGAAACACTGATTTCATCATGGCCGGCTGAGGTGTTTTTTAAATTCTTAATAATATCACTTATTTCAATTAATTGTGGAGGGTTAAAGTGTAATATACAGGGATACTGTTTTCCTAAATAATCTAAAGGACTACCCTCAGTGATATTGGTTTTATTTGAGAGAAAGGCGCCCACATTTGCAAAGAAATTATTAAAACCACAGGAAATTTCATGCGGATCACTGATCAGTTTATCCCCACTCAAAAACTGAGAGCCAGAACCCAATGATGTTTTCATTTTTTTAATTTAACAATTGATTTAATGTATTCCATGTAGCTTTTATATTATTTGTTGATTCTTGAAATTTCTTTGAGAAATATATTTTATAATAAATATATTATTTTCCCAAGAGATGTTTGCTATCTTTGACTTAAAATTTTCCATATTTTTCTTGGTGTATAATCTCTTATAAGTAACAGTTTCTGACTTTTTTGATTCTTGCATTTTATGAACTACACTAAAAATAGGCAGATGATCAGAAATATCAGTGTATAATATACCACTTTTCAATTCCCAGTAAGTTAGTAAAAATATTGTCTATTAAAGTGGCAGTTGTATCAGAGATCCTAGTTGCCATATGAATTAAAGGATAAAAATAATTGGAATACATTGCATTTAAGAATTCTGCAGTCTGTGGGAGACTCTCTCTCTTAAACAGATTGATGTTAAAATCACCAATAAGGTAACAGACCTTACCCTCTTTTGAGACAACCTCAAGCATATCTGTTAATTGCTGACTGAAAAGATCAATGTTTGTATTAGGTGGACGGTAAATAGCCCCTATGATTACATTTCGCCTCTCAAGAGATGAGCAAGAAATGAGTTCAATAAAAATACATTCTGCTACAAAAGATTCAAAATTCCCAAGATCATCTCTGCTGATAAACTGATAATCTTCGTGAATAAATAGTGATACACCTCCTCCAGTTCTTACTTCCCTTGTAAAATGAACAGCTTTATAATAAGATATTTTATATAAAGATACCATAGATCCATTTAGCCAAGTTTCAGTTAATGCTATAATAGAAAATCTATGGTTCAGACATGAGAGATAGTGGCTTAAATCATCATAATTCTTGGGTAAACTCTTGATATTAAGGTGAAAAACTGAAAATGTTTTTGATATGTCAGGGCATGGAGAATTTTGACATATCAACTTGAAATCTTTCTCTTGATAATATTTACATATATCTGGTCTTTGCAATAATGTCAAAAAATTAAAATCGGGATCATGTTCATCAAAGCACTTTCAAAGTCTGCAGCAACTAAGCATGTAATTTGGTAATTCATGTCATTTAATTATGCTCATCATTGTTTATATTTTATGTTGTGTTCTGTCGCTCATATTTCCATGAGTCTAAACAGTGAGGTGAAATGCAGAACTTGAAGAATTAGACAATTCAATGGTAGATTATGTTGTGTTTTTATTTAACAGACATTGATCTGCAGTCATTTACAACGTTTACATTTTGGAAACTTGTTTATTCTTATATAAGCTGGGTAAAAAAGATATTCTTAAGCTGTAGCTGCTCCAGAACCTCAGAGAGAGAGTGTGACAATGGCTGAGGATACCAGCAGGAGGAGGACACTGGATGCAATGGGTGTGGCGTTGGATTGAGCAAACTGGTTGTCATTACACAAGTCCCCCCTACAGCACCTTGTGGGACTATTACATGAACTACTGATCATGCAGCTCCTGGCGATGTAACCTGCAATACATGATGGGAAAACCCCCAGTTTCATTAACAATAAAAGCCACCAGGCGTTTAGTACAGCAATTTATCAACTCAGATAGATAAATTATTTATTTAAAATACTTAATATTAGCTGTGGAGGAACAACTCACCATTCAGATCACTTACGGCACAACGGTCAGATTCGGGTGGACAATCTTCCACGTCTGTGCACTGGAGGCCTGAACATGAGTAGCATCTCAGTCCACATGCTACACAAAAATAGAGAGAAGACATCTAAATGATCATTTTTAAATTTTCCACTGTCGTTTGTAATTTGTGCTGCACTCAACATGGGCGGGGTCAAATGTTTGTGCAGTGAGGGACATTTTTAGTACTTTTAGGAGAAAAAGCAAACCAAACAAAACAAAAACACAACAAATAAACAAAAAAAAAGTAGCAGAGCATTCTGGAAGTGTTTGTACATTGTGTTTTAAAATCCAAATACTTCATTCTTTTATTAATATTCAAAATTAAATATAAATATATCAAATTATTAACCAGAAGCCACAACCATAATTACTTTTTATTTATTTGTGTTACAATGTCAAGCCAAAGCACTTGTATCATAAGCTGTTCTTACCTGCAGACAGAGTCATGAAGAGGATCAGAGCTCCAAAAAACTTCATTGTGAACGGAGAGAGAAAAAGACTTTTAATCAACCCTGTGAGAACTAGAGACAAGATGTGAACTCTTCCAGATCTCTCCTTGTATTGTGCAACTTCTCAGTTTCACCACAAATTTTCTTCAGAGTCCTCCCCAGGAAGCCTCCTCCCACATCACTTCCCAGAAAAAGCCACGCAGATGTTGAAGAAAACGGAAACATGCACAGGACTGCACTAACAACATGTAATGCTTAAACCCTGAGCACATTCAGTGGGCTGTGGAGGGTGTGGTTATCACATTTTTTTTACTGTATATGTAAGCTGGGCTGTTTATTTCACTCTGAGGTGCACACACATCCACAGTCAGTGCCCAGTGCTTATAACACACACACACACACACACACACACACACACACACACACACACACACACACACTTGTCTGTTGACAAGTAACACAAATATACCCAGTGCTTAAAAACAGAGACCATCGTTAAGCATGGATGACTCACTTTACATTCATTTCCTGTATCTGTGTCACATGGGTCTTGCCACTGCCCTGCCTCTTTAGGAGATACATGGATGTATAAAGAATAGGGATGCACAATATGTATTGGGCCGATAAATAATCAGCTGATAATTGGACATTTTTATAAATATGCATTATTCCAATAATTAAAATTATAGCTGATAAATAGCGCTGATAACATGGAGCCAGACTGCTTTCATTGACTTCACAAGGACAGTATCTACACACCCGACACAGTGGGTGGTGTTACATGTACCTTTAAACTTGGTTTGCGAGCCGCTGATAAACACAACTGCAGCACGTTGCAGCTACTCTGCTCCATTTGTTTTCGAGCTGCCCAAGTCTTGCGCCATAGTGGTGAGCCAGGTCTCATTCCAAAGTTGTCGAAATATGGCACTTTGGCAGTGACTTGCGGTGTCAGAAACCAATGAATAAAGGCGTCCTTTAACGTCAGCATGATACGCAACCGGTTGCCATTATAATTTAACAGCACCCAGCGGCATCAGGGGGAAACGCAGCGGGACAAGGACAAAAGTTGAGGAGGCGAAAGTCCAAGTACAGCGGGCAGGAGGAATGGTGGAGGGGTCCAACAAACACTGACTTTCATCTGGGAGAAAGGTGTTTGTGTCCTGCAAGATTCTAAAGCCAAACCCCTCTTTTTTCCTAAACCTAACCACGTGCTTTTGTTGCCTAAACCCAACCATGTGTGTTTGTTGTTAAAGGAAAGAAACGTCAATTTGTGGTGTTGTACTGACGTAGTGCGCTTATTTTGAAAGAGACTGTATGTAAATGTTAAATTTCCTGTGAAAACACAAGTGTACTCTGAAAGAAGACAATGCATGTAACAGGCAGAACTTGACATGCCGTGTCAGACCGTCAACAACCAGCGCACCCAGGGTACCTTGTACGTTGTATGTGGACGTGGAAAGTCCATTACCAAGCACGTCAATATGTGTTGAGGTCAAAGTGAGAATGTGTTGCACGGTGTGGATGTCTGTCACAGTTCCAGAAGAAGACAACAGGATATCGCCGAGGGTCTGATCTCCAACTGCCTGACATCGGTAAGACACAGTGCTGAAGGACCATCTCCAGAGTGTTAACACGAGCTAACAGCAGCTTACATCCAACACCAAGCTTTCAAAAGGCTTGACTTATTAATAACCGCTAGCCATGTTAGCGAATATGTTTTATCATTACCTGGAACCCAGTCTGGAGCACAACTAAGCGTCATGTTAATGAGTTTGTCTTGTACTGGTGGTGGCCGTGGTTTGTAGGGGGTGTCTCCCGTAGGCTTCACACAGAAATTATACATGTTTCAGATGAGTGGCGCTGCTTCCCCACTGTGTGACCTATAGAGCAGGCGCACTAGAGACTCCCACCGATGGCAGAGCTGGTTGCTTCCGGTTTAACACTTCGTTAAGTTGAATGGGGATAAAGAGAATCAATCATTCAGCTCTTCTAGACTTTCCAAATGTAATCACATGGAATGGATTAAATCCCGATAGTGAAACAACTCATTTTGTGGGGGATGTGACCAGTGTTGGTGAAGTTACTTGGAAATAGTAATTAGTTACTGATTACTTCTCCAAGAAAGTAATCCAGTTACTTTACTGATTACTTATTTCCAAAAGTAATTAGTTACTTTACTAGTTACTTTACTTAGTTACTTTTCAAAAACATGATGCACAACCTGAATACGCTATAAAGTAATAGACCTTTCAGCCTAATTCTATTCTTTCTGCATATTCCATCATATAAAATTGAATCAAATGAAACAGTCTCTTTTTTAAAACTTGTTTTATTAGTTTCAGTCTTTTAACTTTATGCACATTGCATCAAACAAAAATTAAATCAAATGTAACAGTCTCTGACTTGAAGAAAATTGTTGAACATTTAAACCATTCCACCATATTTTAATGAAATAAAGCAAGTCCTTCTTCTGTTAACTTATATTTCTGCATATTCCAGCATATAAAAAAAAAATAAATCTTTTTTGTGTTTATAATCCTTCATTCGAATAGATGTAAATAAAGTACAGCAATTAAACATTTACGTCTTTTAACAGTTGGTAAAGTGCAGAGAGGAGTAATAATGAGTTTACCAAAACAGAAAATGCTGTTGCATGCTACATTTAGGCTGTTAGTCCAGTCTCATTTTATGGCTACCCTGACAAGGCCCTATGTTTTTTTGTTTTCTTTCGGAGTGAAACAGTGGTTATATCGCATCAGCAGAAGCTTCTCAAACCTCCTATCAGACAGTCTGTTCCTTTTCGGGGAAAGCACCAATCCACCTAAACTGAACAGCCGTTGCACTGGTGCACTGGATGGAGTTGGAGTGTTGTATTTCATGTACATCTTTTTGAGGTTTGGGAACTGATTCAGAATCTCAAGCTCATACCCTGACCTTAAATAGTCAGTTACTTCTTTTTCTGCTGAGAAGCTTTCTGTGGGCTGGTTCTCAAAATCAAAAAAGTCAATTTCAGCTGGGCTAGCTGCCAGTTGGGACACATTGGCATTGTCAGCTGCAGGCGCAGCTTTACGACACTCTGCTGTCAGAAGCTCCTTCACATGCTCTCTCCTATGCTCATCTCTCAGCCATCGAAGTTTGAACTTGGGACAACTGGCCGCTGCAAGAAGTCCTTCTTGGCTATCCAGTACAGCATCAAAACGAATCTTGATGGCCTGTAAAATACAATATGATATAACTAAGAATATATTTATTTTACTATATATTTTATGGGCTTTACTGACCTAAACCATCTCATGTGCTATCAATACTGTATGAGATTTAATTTTGGTTGAGGCTGTTTTGACCTCTTTATTTCAATCTTCTGTTGATGTTAAGATTAATGTTCATGATTAATGATGATCAATATCCCTGATATTGAACAGGGGATGAATAATTTATCTTTTATTATATTCTATCATTTTAATAATTGTACTCACTGCTTAAAACAAACAAAGTGTAACATCTGCCCAGCATGAATGGTATAATAACTTCAACAAATCCACCCAAATCAATTATCAAATAATAATCTTACCTTTACAATGACATCTGGAAGGCTGGCTGCCATTCTAGAGAGGTCATCTTTCAGGGCAAGTGTCTTTGACATCAGGCTTGTGAGTGTTGGTAGTAAAGCCCCATAGGTGCACTCATCCCCTTGTAAGATGTCCAGTGCTACGGTCAGGGGCTTCATCACAGTGCAGTACTCTTGTAAGAATAGGTACTCCCTTTCATTTAGGCACTTGATTCCCAGTTTTACACACAGGGGATTCAGCTCATTCATTGGAATTGTGATGATTTTGGAAATGGCCTCATACAGGGAATTCCACCTTGTGGATGTGGGTAACATTAGTTTCCTGCGGCTGACTTCCTCCACCTGTTCAGAGGCTAATGTTGATCGACTTGCTTTAGTCCAAAGAGCAGAGCATTTTGCAATACTACTCCTATATACAGCCTTGGTGTCTGCACAGGAATTTAGATGTTTGTCAGCATCGCTTGTTGAAATCAGGTTAATTGTGTGTGATGCACACCTGTAGTGTGGAGGCAGGCTAAACTGTCCATCACCAGATGCGGCTGAAAGAGCTTCTATGACATCTGTAAAGGTCGGTTCCTCGTCATCACCTTCTTCTTCATTTTCAGATTCAGACTCCAAATTACAGGGCTGACATACTCTGAATGCTTTGGCAAAATTAGATGCATATCAATTACAGTGGCAACAACTTTGCCATGCAGTCCATATGATGAATGGATTTCTTCAATCTCTGCTCCAGTTACATTGTAGGTGTGCCTGCCTCTAATTCTCTTACATGCTAGGGCGGCCTTGTTGCGCTGTAAAGTGGAATTAATCCAGTGAACTGTTACACCCATAAAACTTTTATTATTCGCCGTCCAGATGTCAGCAGTGGTGGAAACAAAGTCTACATCTCCGAGTGCAGCCTTCAAATTAGTGTCCATTATGTTGTATTCGCTCTCAAGGTATCCTGAAAATGACTTTCTCTGCGGCAGCTGGACACTTTTGGTCGGTATTTTTTCTACAATGCGTCGGAACGATTCAGAGTCTACAGTGGAAATGGGCAACATGTCCTCGACAATATAGCCAGCGACGAGCTTCTTCCGTTCAGCGGCTCTAAGTCCTGTCGCTCTTAAGTCTATTTTCACCTGTTTCGCAGGAGAGGGGCCTTCGGAGGTTCGCCCGGTGGAATTGGATGTGGTAGCCGCAGCGGTCATGTCAGTGGGGGGATCCGGGGTTTTTTCAGTGAGTTTCACATTCCTGTGCCGGCTTGCTAGGTGCTTGCTCAGATTTGAGGTGGAATTTTTCGCTGTAGATAAAAGTTTTCTTCCCACGCAGAGTGTACAGCGGACGCTGATGTTTTTGTCACCTTTTACCGAGTCAAACTCAGTATAATGTCGGTACTTCCAAGTATTAAACGCTGCATAGAGTGCGTCCCAAGTCTCTTAAATTATTGCTAGTGCTACTGCTAGCCGACTTTGCTAGCTGTTTAGCCCCTCCCACCTAGGAAAAAATGCGAGGAGCTAGCGCTAGGAGCTAGCATTAAGCTTTAAGCAGCTACGAGCTAGGATGGTCGAGAGGTTCCTAACAGGAAGTCTTTTTCAGCTTGAGGCCATGACGTATAAATACCCGCCCCCTTTATCTGGCTCATTTGAACGAGATGGCGGAGAAACAGCGCAAGTGTACCCGTTACATGCATTCTTTGCAATGAAACGCTGTAATTCACATGCCTACGTGACTACAAAGAGTAACGTTAATGATATTTCGTGCAAGACTGTCATGTTGTAATTAAGTTTATTTCATTCACAATCCGTTGCGTTGTTCAGCGGACTGTCGGTGATGTGTGGCTGTTAAATGTGCAGCAGCTCATGTCCACAACCACACGTGTTGATATAACACCACACACAAACACACACACATTTGCCCATCATTAATTGTCCTGCATGTCATGTGAGTGGAATAATGTTTAATAGCTTGCTGGTAATATTAATTAGCCTATTAATATTAATATTAATTAATATTATTACTTTCATGTTGTTGTAAGCTACTGTCATTACCGTCTGTCCTGCACCTCTCTCTGTCACTCTCTCTCTCTCTCTCTCTCTCTCTCTCTCTCTCTCTCTCTCTTTCTGTCTCATTGTGTCATACGGATTACTGTTAATTCATCATGTTGATCTCTTCTGTACGACATCTGTCCGTCCTGGAAGAGGGATCCCTCCTCAGTTGGTTTCTACCTTTTTTTCCCCGCTAAAGGGTTTTTTTGCGGAGTTTTTTTTGACAGGTCTGATGTCTTATTCACTCAGCAGCTGACTTGTTGAATGATGGCGAGTGGATTTAATAATAGTGATAATAATGATGATGATAATAATAATGATAATGATGCTCATCACAGTGACAGTGGCAGGGCTACAGACCGTTCTTTAAACTTCAAACTTCGGCAAATGTCTCAATAACAATGGTAACACATGCAACAGTATGCCAGAAAAAGAATTAGTGTGTCCCAATACATAGTATGTCAGATGCAGTATGCCAAAAGTACCAGGATGTTCTACTACATCCGGTCATATTATGCAGTATGCGTGTCAGCATGCTTCTTTGGCCATTCTGACCCACAATCCTTTGCGCAGCGGAAGTTACAACACACTTACTGAGCTGCGTGTACAACCAACGCCCACACTTCCTTTCAAACATGGTTTATTTAATTTGAGATACTAAGACACTACATATTAGGACTGCAATGATCTGATTATATACTGTCACATATCATACAGTTTTGCAAGAACACGGTTACAACATTCAACTTTATTGTGATTATAGTATAATCAATGTTAGGGTTCAACTATGACTACAATATAGAAGATTCTACCAGTATAGGCAGTGGTGTAAGTGTGGTATAAATAATGAATGAATATGACTAAATATGAATACACTATGGGCCAGGTATGAGCAGTATAGACTAGTAAATATATAAATAGTAAAAGTCAAATACATATTAAGTAATGTAGTAAGAATGTGCAAGTATGTTACACTACAAATAAAAGTAATGTGAATGTAAGGCTGCTTCACGTGCAGACAGAATATAGTGCCAGCAGCTGCATAGCTGTAAATATATTTAACAACAAACATCTGCCAGCAACAGAGAGCTATGTGTGAAGGGGGTTAATATGCCTACTGGTGACTAGTTCAATAGACAGGTCACTAATAATAGGCTTGGAACTGTTTACGTGAACACGTCAGTTTATTAGAAACAACAACATACATTACGACATAACAGCAACAGAGCTCTCCGGCACCTCCGACGGTATGCACGACTCTGGCGAGCTCGACGAGAGGAGATTTGCTGCATCTCCGAAGTACAACAACACAAAATATTCAAATGTGGCGCTACGGACGGCGGCGGAAGTGAGCAAGAGGGTCGGAGTTCAGGGAGCGATGTGATGGCGGATGTAGTGTGTCCCAATAGTATGCATACTGCATGCTACACTACATACTTTTTAAGGGCAGCTGCAGTACATACTAAGAGTATATAGTAGAAGTATGCGATTTGGAACGCAGGGCGTCTCATGTCTCTTAAACCGACAATGCTCGCTCATCGCTCCTAGCGCTAGCTCCTCGCATTTTTTCCTAGGTAGGAGGGGCTAAATAGCTAGCAAAGTCGGCTAGCAGTAGCACTAGCAATAATTTAAGAGACTTGGGGCTGTGTAGTCCTGCTCTGTCCCGCGCTCCATGTTGTCTCTTATTGATGATCACAACATGTGTCTGCTGTTTACCACTGACGTCGCGCCGCTCACACGTCATTGTCACGAAACAGTCTCACAAAACAAAATCACAGTTAAGTAACACAGTAACGCAGCCTGCTTGTGGGAAAGTAACACTAATCTAATTACTGTTTTTGCAATTGTAATCCCTTACTTTACTCATTACTTGAAAAAAGTAATCGGATTAAAGTAACGCGTTACTTCTAATACGTTATTGCCCATCAGTGGATGTGACACAGAAGTTTTACCCACTGATTTACAGATGTCTTGTGCACTTGTGAAAAAGTATTTTTGGGCTGCAGGGCATCATGTGACAGTTTAATTACACTGTTTGGCCACTATGAAAATTGGCTTCAAAGCCCGATGCTCTTGCTGGGGACCTGGTCCTGAGTCTACAGTTCATGACCGATTCTTTCGTCTCAGAGTCACACAAGTAAATATTGGATTCAGTTTTCACAAGCCACATATCCTCCAAACATTCTGACAAATCAGGAGAAAATTAACCTTGTTTGAGACGTGTTTGTTTCAGCCACAGACTCGTACTCGTTACATCTGGCAACACAGAATCTCCCTACTCTGTTGGTGCTTAACTTAACATTGCACTGACAACATGTGACTCTTTTGTCACATGATCTATTTTTATGTCTACATTCCTTGACCTGTTGTGTCATTGTGTCATTTCAAAATCTATCACTTCATGCATTTTTTTTTCATCTGCAGTTGAATTTACAGCTCAGGGTAGATTTAAAAGGAGAACATACTGTATATGTTAGAATTAAATTTGTTGTTCCACAATGATATTTGCCCTGTAAAACAGGTATTGTTCTGTCATGGTCCTTGGTTTTTGTTTATATTCTGTTGTCCTATGGACTATGTCTGTTTGTGTTTCATGTCATGGTTTTACTTCCTGTCTTTGTGTGTTTCCCCGCCTGTTTTCTGTCACACCTGTCTCGTTAGTCCTTCCCTGTTCCCAGAGTCTTCCCTTCACACCTGTTCTGTATTAGTCTTGTTTGCTCCACCCTTGTTGTTAGCAAATCCACATTTCCCTCCTTTTGCCCGTTATCCTCCTCCAGCTGTGTCTGGTTCTTGTGATTAGTTTTCTGTGTATATATACCTGTGTGTTTCCCTTTGTTCCTTGTCCGTTTGTTCAGCATTTATCCCAGTGCCCATCCCTGTGTTCTTGGTGTCATTCCCTGCATGGTTTCCTTCCTGTTGTCTTGTGTTTGAATTTTTTACCTGAGTTCATCGTATTTTTCCCAGTTGGTTTTCAGTTTAGTTTTGGCTCTGCTTTCATTTGGACTTTGTTACCTGTTACCCGCCTGGATGTGTTTTTTTTTTATCAGCTACATTAAAGCTCGCCTTTTGTAAAACCTTAAACCTGCCTGCTGCTCTGAACTTGGCTCCCTCCTGAACTGATTTATGACTCAATGTTCTCAAAGATGCCATATTCTAACTTGCTGTCCGTGTCTGCTGTGTGACTGTAATTGCCTTATCAGCTGAACCAAACAATGCCATCCCTTGCACAGAGAGCCAGTAGGGTGATGTATGCTTGATGTCATGCACCTTTGCAATTTTAGGCAGAGACATTGCAAAGTAAATGTAAAATCTGCTGTCTGAATACATGTTTGCCTGTTTTCACAGTGATTTCTGGCATGAAGGTTTGAAGCACACTGCTGGCTAAGTCATCTAAATCCTTTTTTAAAAATAATCATGCTGTATAAGCTAGAGTCAGCACAGTGTGAAATGTTTCAGTCACTATATATAATATTGTTATGGGAGCAGAGTCTCTTTCAAATTATTCTGATTATTGTTTATTTGAAAATTAAACAATTGCTGTGAATTGGAGGTCTTTATCCTTGCATTCTTGATACTATCACTAGATGGTGCCAATGTCATAAAAGTTAAACTTTCTCACTCACACACACACACACACACACACACACACAAACTTTACACTCTTTATTCTTGTTTTTCAGATAAAAGCGTTTGTGCAGAAATAACTGAAAGTCCAAAAGTCACCAAAGTTGGCAGGTGGGTTGAAAATTCGACCCAACTCAGGGACAAAAACTATGACATTCACTGAACTCAAGGTGGTGCTGTGACAATGAAGTTTAAGTTTTTTGCAATTATCTCCAAAATGGCTTGGTTGAGAGACAAAATCCTTTCTCTCATTCCAATCTCTCAATTCATCTGCGTCTTTGCTCCATTGATCTTCTGCCCCAAAAATGTAAAATTTTGCAGCTTTTTCGCAGTTGTCTCAATTCTATTTTCAAGAGCTTGTCAGAAAGGGCGAAGCCAATCGTCCTGAAAATCTGGCAGGATCATCTATGGACACTATTGATCTAGAGTTAGGAAGAAATTTTTGATATGTCAGTCTCTTTTGAAATTATATATATTTTAATCCTGTGTCTTAAAGTTCAATTTTACATAAATGCTCATAAATCAAAATTGGCTTGAGTAATTGAATCAAACTTGCCGTGATCGACTGCTAGGTCTGAGCTTCGCTACGCAGTCTTGGTATATTTTGCCACTTGCCAAATTTCTAGACATTTCCTATTCCAAACCTAATTTTTAAAAAAATAAATCACCAGTATGTCATATGACAGAGTTCATTTTTTTCAGCACATCCTCTGAATTGTGACAAAAGTTTGTCTCACTGCAACCTATAATCAATTCAGAGGTCTGCCACTCTGCATGTTTTAAAATATGCAAATCAGTCAATATCTTTGTCTCCACAAGTCTTTAGTCTGATACTATCGAAATTGACACAGATTTTTTCCGGATACAAGATATCCATCAAATAGTGAGTCCACAGTGATATCCAGTGTCTTATGCTTATAAGTGCTGCAGTCATTTCCAGCTTTTACATATCAAAAAAATGTGTTTTTTTTTTTTTTGTGTTGTACAAATTTAGTGAGAAAGAATGCCGATACTCTTAATCTGAAGCTGCTCCAGAGCCTTAGAGAAAGAGTGTGAGGATGCCTGAAGATACCAGAAGGAGGAGGACACTGGAACCAGTGGGTATGGCACTGTTACACAAGTCCGTGTCACAGCACTGTACAGCACTAAAACAAGAAGCTTGGTCAATACAGCCTTTGAAGAGAGCATCTGCAAAACATGATGGCAAAAAAACAACTCAGCAAAACAAAACAAAAAAAACAAAATTCAGTTTCAAAAACAATAAAAGCCACCAGAAATTTAGTACAGCAATATATCAGCTCAGATAGATAAATAACTTCTTAGGACAAGTCATTTGTCTGTCTGTGCAGGGTTGTCCTAAACATCTGTAGCATCTCAGTCCACATGCTATACGAAAATAAACAATAGTCTCACACATGGTTTAAGGTAATCCAAATGCAATGTTCATTGTGTACGTATTTTCATGGAAAACAAACAAACAAAACAAAATCAATTAATTTTTTTTCGCGCATTTGAAAGTGGTGTTGCAAGAGGACCCTCATAACAAAAAATTTGGGTACGTTTCTACAACCACAGGAAATTTGTCAGGAAAGGAATGTTAGGAGAAACTATACCAAATATAAATATTAAGTTTCTCAAACTTAAAAAAGGAAGAAAGAAAGAAAAGAAAAAGAAAGATGCATTTCACAACAGTCTGGCAGCATTGCACGATATTTTAAAAATCAGACCACCATTAAAAAACGTTGTCATCTTTTTCTTGTTATTAAATATAAAGTAACACAAACTTTCTGACACCACTACCACAATGACTGTAAAACAGTAACTTTAATTTTTTTGTGTTACAATGTCGAGTCAATACAGATGAATCATAAGATGTTCTTACCTGCTGACAGAGTCATGCTCCATAAAACTTCATTGTGAGCAGAAAGCAAACTCTTTTAATCAACTGTGTGAGAGGAGAACTTGACAGAAGGTATGAACTCTTCCAAAAGCTCTTTCTTTTATAGTCCAACCCAACTGTCCTCTTTTAAAACCTGGCCGTTTTTCTTTCATTTCCTTCCAAAGCCTACTCCCATATTACCTACATTGAGCACATGATCCCAGAGAGACAGCCATGATACGGATCAGGCTGTAAAGGTTGCAGTAGGTCATCTCAAAGATTTCCTTGATTACTGCAGCACAATCTGACATTTCTTATTTATTGTGCAACCTATCTACAAATGATACAACTTTTTTCCCAGAAGCAGTTGTGTCAGAAGCAGTGGTGGTGCTACATTCAGATTCCAATCTGATCAAGCATGTGCCAGTACCACAGAGATACCCCCAACCCAGCATGGGGCCTACTTGGATCGGCCTTGGCTCTGACCTGTCGAGGCATGGACAAAGGACCTCTGGGAGTGTCCTGTGGTGCTTGGCACCAGGATGTTGGAAGTGGATCCTTTGAGTCCTGTGGGTTGTGAGGTGGGGTATCGGCCATTGGCAAGTGGTGTTGCCATGAGGGTGGGAGGACTTGGTCTGCACAGTGTTTGGGTGGGTGGTGTGTGTCATGTGGCATTAAAATGAATGTCAGGACCAAAGGTCTCCCAGCACTGTAACAACAGAGTTGTTCATTTCATCTGTCAGTGGTTTTAATGTTGTGGCTGATTGGTGTAACATAAGATAAAAGATAATATCTTTCTTCAAACTCCTGTGAGTAAACTGAACTAACTTTAAATCAGATTTTACCAGCTGCCTCTAACTTGTTAACCGTTAGTCTTTTGCACTGGCTGTAGATTTTTTTTATTCTTAGTGTACCATGAATTTGCTGCATTGCCTAATTTCCTCCTCTTCTTCTTCTCCAAAGAAGAAGAAGAGGAGAAAGTGTCGCCTAATTTTGTCTTTTACAAAAGATAAAATAATATTTTTGGCAGGTCTAAGTGCATAAAGATTTGATCCAATCCGCTGATCTGCTTCATTAATCCTCAGATCATAAACTAAACATTCAATCTACTGATTTGCTCATGACTGTCCATATTTTAAGTCCTGTTTTGTCACTCACATTTCTAATTTGGGTTTCTGCAGAACTTAAAGAATTCAACAATTCAATGGTCGATCATATTGTGTTTTTATTGAACAAACATTAATCTGCAGCCATTTACAGATTTTATATATTGAAAATGTGTTTATTCTTTTGAGTTGTACAAATTCAGGAAGAAAGAGGACAGATACTCTTAATCTGTGGCTGCTCCAGAGCCTCAGAGAAAGAGTGTGAGGATGCCTGAAGATACCAGCAGGAGGAGGACACTGGAACCAGTGGGTACAGCGCTGTTACACAAGTCCGTGTCACAGCACTTTATGGGTCCAGTACAAGCAGAGTGGTCGATGCAACCCTTGTAGACAACACCTGCAACACATGATGGGAAAAAAAGTCAGTTTCAAAAGTGTACAAGCCACCAGACATTAAGTACAGCAATATATCAGCTCAGATAGATAAATAACCTTTTTGAAATACTGAATATTAGCTGAGGAGGAACAACTCACCGTCCAACTCAAAGGAGGTACAACTGTCAGTGCTGAAAGCACAAGACATCGTGGTTGTGCAGTGTTTGCCTTTACAAAAGTAGCATCTCAATCCACATGCTATTAAAAAAGAAATAATGTCACACATGGTTTAAGATACTCATCATCTAATGCTTATTGTTTTACAAATTTGTCAGATTAAATAAATAAATTGAATTTAAATTAAATTAAATTAAATTAAATTAAATTTCTCTATGATACAATGTCGAGTCAATACAGATGAATCATAAGATGTTCTTACCTGCTGACAGAGTCATAAACAGGATCAGAGCTCCATAAAACTTCATTGTGAGCAGAAAGCAAATCAGACTCACACCACTGTGTGAGAGGAGAACTTGACAGAAGGTGTGAACTCTTCCAAAAGCTCTTACTTTCATAGTCCAATTTGCAGTCCACTTTTAAAACCTGGCCGTGTCATTTCCTTCCAAAGCCTACTCCCATATTACCTACATTGAGCACATGATCCCAGAGAGACAGCCATGATGCAGATCAGGCTGTAAATGTTGCAGAAGGTCATCTCAAAGATTTCCTTGATTACTGCAGCACAATCTGACATTTCTTAGCCTATTTATTGTGCAACCTATCGACAAACTATACAACTTTTTTCCCCTCTATGTCTGTCAGAAGCAGTGGTGGTGCTACATTCAGATTCCAATCTGTTCAAACTTGTGCCAATACCACAGAGATACCCCCAACCCAGCATGGGGCCTACTTGGATCGGCCTTGGCTCTGACCTGTCAAGGCATGGACACAGGACCTCTGGGAGTGTCCTGTGGTGCTTGGCACCAGGGTGTTGGAAGTGGATCCTTTGAGTCCTGTGGGTTGCGAGGTGGGGTATCGGTACGATGCTTGATCAGATTGGAATCTGGGGGATTTGGAGGCCGGTTTGATGCCTTAAGTGCTTTTTCATGTTCTGTGGGCCATTCCTGAATAACTTTTGCTGTGTGGCATGGGGCATTGTCCTAGCGGGGGAGAACACTGCCATTGGGAGGTGGAGTAGCCATGAGGGTGGGGCGGACTTGGTCTGTAATGGTGTTTGGGTGGGTGGTGTATGTCATGTGGCATTCACATAAATGTCAGAACCAAAGGTCTCCCAGGAGAACATTGCACTGTAACAACAAAGTTGTTCATTTCACCGTCAGTGGATTTAATGTTGCTGCTGATTGGTGGATTTAGACTGCTTTTCCCCTCATCGACCTACACCAACTAGCATCAAGGATCTCTTCATGTAAACTATGAACTTGTCTCTTAGACACCATCCCAACTAGGCTACTTAAAGAAGTTTTACCCTTAGTTAACACTTCTTTGTTAGATAAGATCAATATGTCTATTCTTAACAAGCTTTGTACCTCAGTCCTTTAATGTAACTGTAATTAAACTTCCCCTTAAAAAGCCCATTCTTGATCCAGGGGTTGTAGCCAACTGTAGAAATATATCTTATCTTCCCTTTCTCTCTAAGCTCCTTGAGAAATAGTCCCTAATCAGCTGTGTGACTTTCTACATAACAATAGTTTGAGATTTCAGTCAGGATTTAGACTGCCTCAAAGCACAGAGACACCACTTGTGAAAATTAGAAAATGACCTTCTGACTGCTTCAGACAAAGTACATGTTTCTGTTAGTGCTGCATTAAAAACCACTGACCACCACATCCTATTACAGAGACTGGAACAATTATTGGCATTAAAAGAAATTCTGTGCTTGGGCCACTTCTATCCACCTTATATATGCTTCCTTTAGGCAAAAGTATTGGGAAATGCTCCAAAAAATTCCAATGTTATGCAGATGACACCCCGTTATATCTATCGATCAAGCCAGAAGACACCAATTAGTTAGTGTCAAGCACGTCTTAAGGACATGATGACCTGGATGACCTGCAGTTTTCTGCTACTAAACTCAGACAAAAGTGCAGTTATAGTACTTGGTCCTTAAAACCTTAGAAACACATAGCTACACTGGATGGCATTACCCTGGCCACCAGCACCACCGTAAGGAATTTAGGTATGCTGTCCTTTTTTAACCTACATAACATGGCAAAAATTAGGCACATCCTGTCTTAAAAAGATGCAACAAAACTAGTCCGTACAATTGTGTGTTTGAGGCTGGATTATTGCAGCTCCTTACTATCAAGCTGCTTCAATAAGTCTCTAGAGACTCTACAGTTAATCCAGAATTCTGCAGCATGCTGACAGGTACTAGAAAAACAGATATTTTCTCCCTCATATTAGCTTCTCTTCACTGGCTTCCTGTGTAATCCAGGATCAAATCAGTCTTACATATTGTTTGGGTCAAATTTGACCAATTGTGACATTTGACAGCAGTAAAAACACCCTCACTGTCATTCTTTGAGCCTGAACTTTGATAACTTTTCCTAAAGTATCCAAATCGCACAATATGAGCATAAAAAAATACTAAAAAATATGCACGATATATAAGAATAAAAATACAGAGCTGTGCAGTTATTGGAGTGGAAGTCTCGTGCAGAAATATGTAAAATATTGTCCAAAAAAAGTGCAGAAATGAAGTATAAAAAAAAATGTGTGCAATGTACAAAGATAACATCTTTGTTTAAACTCCTGTGAGTAAACTGAACTGACTTTATTTCAAATCAGATTTGACCAACTACCTCTAACTTGTAAACCATTTGTCTTTTGCAGTGGCTGTGGATTTTTTCATTCTTAGTGTAGCATGCATTTGCCGCACTACTTGATTTCCTCTTCTTCTTCTCCACCTCTAAAAAGACAGTGTTGCCTAATTTTGTCTTTTACAAAAGATAAAATAATATTTTTGGCAGGTCTAAGTGCATAAAGAAACAAGTTATTTGACAGATTCATCCAGCTTGATATGTCACACAGAGCACACCAAATATTTTCTGCATTTTAACTCTCCGAAGTTGTGAGATAGTTTATTGACCTTTGAATGCCGTGCACTTCGGCACTTTGTAGTGATAAGTATAAAAAGTAACCACTAGCATCAAAGCAGGAAGTTTAAAATGTTAAAGTCTGCTGATCTGCTTCATTAATCCTCAGATCAGCAACTAAACATTTCATTTATTGATTTGCTCATGATTGTTCATATTTTGTCACTCATATTTCTGCAGGACTTAAATTCAATGGTCGATCATATTGTGTTTTTAATGAACAAACATTAATCTGCAGTCATTTACAGCTTTTACATATTGAAAAGTTGTTGATTCTTTTGAGTTGTACAAATTCAGGAAGAAAGAGGACAGATAGTCTTAAGCTGTAGCTGCTCCAGAGCCTCAGAGAAAGAGTGTGATGATGCCTGAAGATACCAGCAGGAGGAGGACACTGGAACCAGTGGGTACAGCGCTGTTACACAAGTCTGTGTCACAGCACTTTATGGGACTAACACAAGAAGCTTTGTTGGTGCAACCTTTGTAGACAACACCTGCATGACAGCAAAAAACTCAGTTTCAAAAACAGTAAAAGCCACCAGACATTTAGTACAGCAATATATCAGCTCAGATAGATAAATAACCTTTTTGAAATACTGAATATTAGCTGAGGAGGAACAACTCACCGTCCAACACAAAGGAGGTACAACGGTCCATGTTTGCAGGACAAGTCGTTGTGTCTTTGCAGGGTTTTCCCACACATATGTAGCATCTCAGTCCCCATGCTATACAACAATAAAGAATAGTGTCACACATGGTTTAGGGTAATCCAAATGCAATGTTCATTGTGTACATATTTTTATTTTATTTTCTTTTGCCATGCATCTAAAAGTGGTGTTGCAAGAAAAGACAACCCTCATACCAAATCATAAGTTTCTCAAAAAAAATAAATAAAGAAAGCATATTTCAAAAATCAGACCACCATTAAAAAATGTTTTTTTTTGTTATTAAAAATAAAGTAACACAAACTTTCTGACACCACTACAATGACTTTAAAATATTAATAACTTTAATTTCTTTGTGTTACAATGTCGAGTCAATACAGATGAATCATAAGATGTTCTTACCTGCTGACAGAGTCATAAACAAGATCAGAGCTCCATAAAACTTCATTGTGAGCAGAAAGCAAACTCTTTTAATCAACTGTGTGAGAGGAGAACTTAACAGAAGGTATGAACTCTTCCAAAAGCTCTTACTTTTATAGTCCAACCCGTCTGTCCTCTTTTAAAACCTGGCCATGTCATTTCTTTCCGAAGCCTCCTCCCATATTACCTACATTGAGCACATGATCCCAGAAAGACAGCCATGTAGAGTGATACAGGTTAGGCTATTAACAGTAAAATGTAAGAAGTCGTTCCCGGCAGAAGTAGTTTTTGAGCTCTTTTATTATACATATTATTCATTGTAATATTAGTGCTGATTCTTAAGCGCATAAACAGCATCTATCTATATATACAGTGGTGTGAAAAAGTGTTTGCCCCCTTCCTGATTTCTTACTTTTTTGCATGTTTTCCACACTTAAATGTTTCAGATCATCAAACAAATTTAAACATTAGTCAAAGATAACACAAGTAAACACAAAATGCAGTTTTTAAATGAAGGGTTTTATTAGTGAGGAAGAAAAAAATCCAAAGCTACATGGCCCTGT